>NW_026267460.1:70825-156268 GCF_000697945.3 Frankliniella occidentalis
CTCTCTCTCTCTCCCTCCCCCCTCTCTCTCTCTCCCTCACTCCCCCCTCGCTCCATCTGTCTGTCTCTGTCTCTCCCGCTCCATCTGTCTCACACCGACCAGGCATTGTGGGTCACGGTGCAGCGCGGGGCACTAATACGCGATTCGGATCAGGACCCCGCCAAGGCGGCGCGGCGCGCGCGAGCGCGTACCGTACCGCTCTATCATCGAATTTCCCAACAGAGCGCGGCGGAGTCGCTGGCGCTCTACGCGCTCTGCAGAGACAATAGATCTATCGCCGCGAGCCGGGTCTGCGGTCTCGAACACCTCGAGGCTGGCTGGGCTATGATGATGAGCGTGCTCCAAAGCCAGAGAGACATGGTGAAATAAAAAATTCGCGTCATTCGCTCGACCCGCCCTTCGCCCGTGCTCTGCTAGGCCTCTGGGCTCTCGGCGAGAGGTCTTAGTTGGTGATCGCTATCCCAGCTGTCCCCGTCGTCGTCAGTCTACGTCGGCAATGTGGACTGCTCGTGGTAGAGCCCCCCCCCCCCCCCCCCCCCCCCTCTCTCTCTCTCTCTCTCTCTCTCTCTCTCTCTCCCCCCCTCCCACGCTGCCCGCCCCAAAAGCTGAGCTGAGCAGCGCGGCTCCGCCCCGCAGACCTCATTTGAGCCCCGGTTGCAAAAATCCCCTATCTGCCCTGCTCTGCCACCGAGTCTGCCGCGGCCTGCGGGTCGGGTCGGGTCGGGCACGCTGTTGAACCTCTCTTCTCCTCTCCCCTGAGGGCACTCATGGTGCGGTTTCTTTGCGCGGCTTTAGTTTTCGCCATAAATTGCTCATCTTTTGCTTTGGCTGAGCCGCGGTGTCGCGGTCGATGAAGTGCGCCCGTGTCGTGTAGTACCCCCCCCCCCTCGTCCCCTCCCGCTTTCTGCCATGCTCCCCTCCCCCTTCGGTCTGCTGGACGTGTCCGGCAGGCCATCGCACCTGCAAAACACCGCACCTGGGCCTGGGCGCGACGTGTACCGGTAGAGATACCCGGAGGTACCCGGAGGTGGCCGGGCCGCAAGCGCGGAGTGACAGGACAGGAAGGTGCTGCCTGGCCAGAGGAGGCCGACCCACTCCGGGGGGTCCGCACACACCAGGATCCTTTCCCTCGCCCTCTGCATATGTCACTTGTCCTGCGAGTCCAGTCTGCGCGGCGGGACATTGCAGGGGAAGAGCACATAGGCACACGAGATAGAGAAAGGCCACGACGTCTGCGCGGGTGCAGAGCGGCTGCTGCATCAGGCTGTCGCGAGGCCTCGTTTTCCGCGCCGTCGAGAAAAAAAAAACACTTTATCAGTCATCTGAAGTATACGAATCTGACGGACACTTACATCTGTGTGCAATCGATTGTTGGACGGGCCGCGGAATCTACGACGGAGGGTCTCATCATATAGTTGTTCGGCGTTTACCGTCTCTGGACAAAAGTGTAGAAGTGTAAAGTGGCAAAGTGCGAGACTTGTGATTGTGGAGCGGGCCGCGCCGCACCGCCACGGCTGACCCTGACCTAAGACACGCTCACCTCAACCGCATTCATAACTAACTTGTCTCTCTCTCCCGTGTTGCAGATCCGACCGCGGCGCCGCGGCTCCTGCTGAGCCCGCCAAGTCTTCGGAGCAGGGGGGGTTGCAGAGCCCCACTCCCCGTCCCCGATGGATCCCTGAGCCTGAGCTGTCACAGGTCAGTTGCACCACAGTTAAGGGGTTCGCAAGTCTGAACGACACTCCGATTTAGGGATATTCAGAGCACCGTTTTTTCACACTGCACCGTGTGTCAGAGCTAGACACCGCAACGTGGTCGGGGTAGGCAAACCTGCAACACATCGGTGTCGTTTACCGTACCCCCTGTCCTATGGCGACGAGCGAACGGGCAAGCCACACGCCTGAATGCAATCCCCACTCGCTGCGCGGTACCCTGCCCCCTTTCGGGTAGGTACCACAGTAGATAGCTGGTGACCTTATCAACCCCCGGCGCATGGTACCTGCAGGTGCGTGGGTGTGGGGTGGGTGGGACATCCGCCGTGCGAACCAGTCTCCGAATCGGCACGGCCGTTGTGTCTTAAAAAGCTAGAGAGAGAGAGAGAGAGAGATGGGTAGGACGGAGAGGAAGACAGGGAGACACGCTGCTGGCGACACTTCGGACACGGCCCGGTGTGGGGGCTCCGAGGTAGGTGACCGGCTCGTGAGGCGTCGCGGCGCACACCGGAACTCATGGGTGATAGAGGACTCTGTCGCCTGTCACTCTGACCGCCTTTGGCGATAGCGTAAGCGTAACAACCTGAGGAGGAGAGGTGCACCGAGAGGTACGCTGGAGAAACAAAGGTGCTTTTAAATGCCTTTTTAGAGGCGTTGGTGAAATGGTGCCTTTACAGAGGCGCTACTCCCACTGGACCCTAAAGGTGCTATTTTCTTAGCAGATTTAGTGTCTTTACAGGGGTATTTGTACAGTAGCGCGTTTGAAAGATGTTATATAGCACCCCTTTTTCTGACGTAGGGGTAAGGAAGAGAAGGAGCGCCTGTATGGGTCGTGTTTTGAATGAAAGTTTTAAGGGATTCGCTTCAGCTTATGCAAGCTCTCATGGCGCCTTGTACGTAGGCAACATCTTGCCTGCAGTGCATGAGTGTGCTGCGGGGTGGCCTACCCCGAGTCTCGCAGGCGCGGAGCTTCGTAATTTGTCGAACGAGTCTGAGAAAAACTAGTACCTTATCGACGCTCCCAAAGTGTGCTAGTCCAGAAAGCGGCCGTGCCCCCTTCCCTCCTCCACGTCTTGGTTCTACCCGATACCCTAGCGCCGCTCAGTGTGACGCCCTCTCCGAATCAACCCATTGGAATCTACATTTCATGCTATTGTCCTCTTCCTTCCTAGAAATGAAGTCCTTGGAACGAGTGTCGTCAGCGTCGGCCGGCGAGGCGGCGGCGTTCTGGCTTGAAGACGACGTCGACGACGAGGAGGTCGACGTGGACGTGGAGGACCGCGACCAAGATCACGACGTGGAAGATATGCTGTTGGGATCCGAGGACTCGACGTCCACCTCCAGCCTCGCCGGCCACCACGGACGAGGCGGCAAGCAGGGCCACAGCAAGGCTCGGAGCGCAGGTAAGGGGCGGTTGGGGAATACAGACCTTGGAGGTGTTTTTTTCTTCTTTTTTTGCACTTGAGGATAGGTGACTGTGTGGCATGTATTCATTATTATAGCACCATATTCGATCATTGCTCTTTTTCAGACGGTTCCGAGAGCTCGGGTAGCGAGCGCAGCGAGCGCTGCAGTGAGCGTGGGTCCGAGCGCGGGCCGAGCGCGGGTGAGCGGCTGAGCGAGCGCAGCGCAGTGGAGCGGACCGCCATGGCCCAGCTACCGCCCATGCAGCCGCGGCCCAAGCGCAAGCTGAGCTGCTCGTCGGCCACCAGCCACGCGGGGGCGCACCCCCTACGGCGGCGCAAGTCGGGCATCTCGGCGCGGGAGAGGAACCTGAGGCGGCTGGAGAGCAACGAGAGGGAGCGCATGAGGATGCACTCCCTAAACGACGCGTTCGAGGTGAGACCGCGGGTGGCAAACGTGGTGTAGCGTAGCGGGTCGGGGACTTCCCTTCTGGGGTGTAACATTGCAACTATTTGGACTCCCTGGTTTTTGCAGCAACTACGAGAGGTGATACCGCACGTTAAGATGGAGCGCAAACTGTCAAAAATAGAGACGCTTACACTGGCCAAAAATTACATCATGGCATTAACAAATGTCATATGTGAAATGAGGGGTGAAGAAAAGCCATACACGTGAGTGACGACGTTTTCTCTTTCATGACCAATTTCATCTTGAGTTTTTGTTATTTATTTATTCTTTTGTTGCCAAAACAGGTTCCTGGATGTAGATTGTGAAACAAATGGAAGTGGAAGTGGCAACGAGCAGGGCCCTGAAACAGATGATTTGGAACCAAACAACAATAGTTTGTTCCAGGAAAATTTACAGCTTGGGAATCCGAGTGGAATCACATCTGATGCCTGAGGCTTAATAGTGAGCTTAATTTCTCGAACTCACTATCCTCCATTGAAGAAACGTGCTCGAAGTTCCTTGTGTCCTTAACTGAACTGCATAGACTCCTGTGGTTAGAAAGTCTGGCCCTATTTTCGAGACATGTATGTGACCAAGATTTGGAACAGGTGTTCAGCATTCCAGTGGATTCTTTGGTGTTGTGCTTCACTCGGCCCTCAGAGAGGGCCCGAAGAGATGGACCTACTGACGTGGAAAAGTTTTGAAGAATGGCAAAGTTACTACCAGAGTAATGTTGAGCAAATATTTTAACTTGTACTGGTGGTATTGCAAGTACAGATCATGAAAAAGACAACTAAGTTTTTAAGCATTTACAACAAGATTGTTGAGTAGATTTCAAGCCAGATAGTTATCTGGAAGTAAAGACATTGAGTGAAACTGTTAAAAGTATGTTGATGTATTTTTATTACAAACCTTTGTGTTTGGGGTTTGATGTAGAATTTTATGTAGGGACTGATAAATGAGTTGTGGTTAATTTCTGGAGACTTACCTTTATAATTTCTTCAATAGATTGTAGTGAGCATGCATTATATTCTTGCCGTTAATTTTAAATGAACTGAAAGGCATAATGATTAGGAACTTGTGTCATACCTCATATTCAGACTTGCTGGTCACCAGATATATAACCATGACACATTAGTTGTTACAAAATGATATTATTTACGAGTTGTGAACGCTGTGTGGAGAAAATATATACAAATACATTCCATGAATGTGTGAATGGGAGTATGTTTGAGTGTAAAGTGCAAGAATGTGTGTAGATGAGTGAATGTGAGTGTGTGCCTCTGTTATAGATAAAATTGAATGTAGAATGTTACATTTTCTATCTCAAGCTTGTAGGTGATGCAAAAGAATTTGCACACTCATCTCAAATAGAAAAGACAATTATAGTATTCCATGTGTACAAAAGTAATTTTACAATCACAAGCAGGAAAGTACCTTTCATGAAGAATGTTTGAGATCTTGATTGTCATCATATTCATGGAGTGACAATTTTTACCTCAGAGAATTTGTCAACTGAATTGAGTTTCCTCAGTTTCCCCAGTTACTACATTTTTCAATAAAATGTTCAACAATGTTATTTTTAAAAATTTTATCAAAAGTTTATTTCTGTTCTGCTGTTTTACTCTGCTTTTCTAGAAATTTTATCTTTTTGATAGTCCAAAGGTTTGGAAAATCTAGACAGATATTCTTGCCAGGTCAAAATCTTTCAAGTTGGTTTTTCCTTCAAATGATGCTCTCTAGGAGAAAAATCTCACTTTGGTCTGCTTTTAAGTTACCTTAAACCTTGCCATATAAGGAGAGGCCAAATGAGAAGCAACTTAATAACCATAAAAAAAATTGAAGAATAAACAATTAGTCAACTGAAGCCCAAAGAGGTAACATTACTAACTTCCTGAATGAAAAATGCCAGAAAATACACAGCCTTTGTTCAGATATCCAGAGGCAGTTCCTCAGTGCTCATTGCTCATGAAGCTGACTTCCTTAATTTTATGTTCATGTGCTTAAAGAGAAAGGAAGATAACCTTGGCCCCCATGTAAATTATTCTGTAGATAGCCACACTGTACATAATGCCTATCAGTCTCTTTCCTTTTTTATGTTTAAAATTGCTGGTGGTGGTTTCAGAAGATGAAAAAAATGATGAAAGTGAAAAAATAGATGTCATTTCTATTCTATTCTAGATGAAGTACACCTTTAAACCTAATATACATTTTGCTTTCTGTAATGTGGACATCTTAAAGCGATTCTTCTGAATGCCAAATATTGTGTGCCAAGAACCTGAGGACAACATAAAACTAAATTTTGAGGCCAAAATTCTAAACATGTTAGAGAGAAATAAAGAGAGAACTTAGATAATTTAATAATGGGCAAGTATTACTATTTGTAAAAGAGAGAATAAGTAAACATTGTACCCTACTGTTCAGGAGCAGATGGAAAATAGAAATATGAACAGAAATGCAAAGAAGAAAAGCTTCATTTTTGTCTACAGCAATCAATGTGAGAGATATGAAAAAGAAAGTACAAATGCAAGACAGCTGTTTCAGTGCTCACTTCAATAGTCATTGAAAAACATGAGATTAACGTAAATGGCGCAGCCAACTTGCAAAAAATTAAGTTTGAAACAAAAATATTCCAAATACAAATGTTGACCTAAAGTAAAATTTAATCATTTGGAAATTTTTGAAGTGGATTATTGAATTATAACTGGTTGAAGTGATAATTGTTCTTAAGAAAAGGAAATGTGCCTTCCTCACATTATTTTAGATGTAGATATTTTACAAATTTTTCTGGGTACAGCTCACATATTGCTCTAATACAAGGACCATGTTTATTTTAATTATTGGCAGTGCCCAATGTTTAAAGTCATTTGAAGAGTATCTCTAAAAAAAGCTAGCACAAGGAGCAAAAACTAAAAAGAAAAGCATTTGCTCATTTGAAGGGGAGAGTCACGGTTGCACCACATGTAAAAAATGTGTACAGGTTAAACATTAACAATTTTATCCATGCCAAGCTGTTGAGGCAAATTGACACAGGCTGAATATGTGATTATGATGTTATGTTTACAGCAATTAAATGTTGCATGGGTTTTGAAGCCCAATTTTTTTTTGATATGGCTGGGTTTTTTTTAAAAAAAAAACAACATTCTTATACTCCTGTTATTCCAACTAGCACAGAACTGAAATACGTAAGTCATTTAGCCCCAAACTTCACTCTCTGCAAACTCCTTAGGTGCAAGACTCTGATTTTCTGTGCTGGTGTGATCACTACTGCCTGAAACACACAATTAATTTTCTTTTATTAATCACAATGTCTAGGTAAATGTAATCCTAAAAGATCATGAACGATCCATAAAAAATATGGGTTAGACAAAGGACGACACAAACCTATATTGTCCACTTCGGTCTCCTCAGGAATCGGGTCAATGCTGCGCTTTGGTCTGAAAACCCCAAAGAAAATGTATTAGTTCATAGTAGGGCCCAAGAAAAAAAACCTTTCAGTTGATAGGGCACTATAAAGAACATGAAAAGTTCCAACATTCAGTCTGGCTTTAGATAAAAGGTTGGAAAACAAACATTCCTTCCCCTAGCATCACAATGTATACATTCAAAAGCATTAAGATTAGATTATAAAGAAATAAAATTTTATATCTTGTGTTAGTTTAGTAACAAGATGTAACACTATACTGTAAGATACGCGCTGTGGTCCACTAACGCAGCTCATGTCTTTGAGTTGATAACCCACTGAACTACAGAAGAGCACACAACAGATAAAGACAATGAACATAGTAGTTAAATTAACACCAGCATGTAGAGAGGTTCAGAAGTTTCTCAAATAGGATCTATTAGGAGACATCTCTACGCAGTGAGATTAGATAAATAGCGTTTACTACTTGTGATAGATACAAACTCCATCAAAGCAGAAGAGAATCTAAAACAGGCTACTAGAAGAAAACTAAAATGATAATAAAGAACTTTTCCCTATAAACTTGTGGCTGCGACACTCGTACCTACTAAATTACAAAATTAAATTCACTTTATGAGAAAACATGTTTAGTGCACCTTTTCTTAAAAATATGACCTTATTAAAATAGAAAACATGCATTGTCTTTGACTTATTAAACTATTTAAAAGATCAACAGATATTAGAATAATAAACTATCAATAGAAAATGTATATAAGAGCAAAATATGATAAAACAGATAGATAAATTATTTCACAGCCATTTGTATTTAGTGGGGAATGCCCTTACTGTTCGACTTAACAGATAATTCCTCAACAGCTGCCCACAAATTATCTTGTTGGAGTACGACAGGCAAATGGTACGAAGCCCATGCCCACGTACCATCACATTCGTTGTTGGAGAGTCTGATAATATCTACCAACAGTAATTACTGTCATACTAATTCCACTTCTCATTGTCGTTAGAAGAAATAAAAAGCTACACATAAAAGTCCACAAGCGCTACTGTAAACAGCAGTAAAAAAAGAAAAAAAATTTCTGAGGAAAACAGTTATTTAACATAGGCAATGAAACATTTGGAATATTAAAATGAGTCCATATCACCCACTGATAACTCATTATACCACAAAAATTTCCAATGAACCAAAATTTGAAAAAGTAAACATCACCAGGAAAGTCTGCAATTTACCAGTTTTTGCCATACTCACAGTTATTATATCAGAGTTCCATTTTCAGTTAAAAATATAAAATTGAAAGGAAAACTTGGTAAAAAATAAAATTATCATTTATCACAATAAAACGCATCACCGTTTTCCGACCCCAAACCTTTCCAACCAAATTACAAAGTAAATGGCTGACATGAGCACTAAGCCTAACAGCATCTTGATGGTGATAGTGAGGGCTTCAGAGGCAAAGTTTTGAACAGGACGCCGGAGCCAATCCAAGTAGTAGCGGTTCATGATGATGCCCAGGAGGTATTGAGTGCTCAACAGCTCAGCTGGCACATACCGTCTGTCAACAATCAGGACCACCACGCTAGTGAGCACACAATGAACTGTCACAAAATGAAAGATATTTATTGTGACTTCTACTATATGAATAGGAGCCACATCAAGTGATGAGTAATAAAAGACAATTTTAGGTAACACTGTCAAGAAAGTCCTCTCTAATGCCTCTTTTAATTCGAAAATCAGGAATCAAGAGTTGAAATCTGGAAACTCTGATATAATTTGTAACTGCCAAACTTTCATTACATAGAAAGAAAGCTAAGTCCACAGTACCAGTAAAAGGAATTTCAAAGAAAATCTAAAGCATAAAGCCTTCTGATGAAAAAAAGATAGTTTGAGAACTATTAGATAAATATAGTAGAAAAGTCACCCAGTCTGTACTACGAAAATCGTTTTGTAAAAAGAAAAACTACTCACTGGTCAAGACTGCGGTGCTTTTTAAATACATCGGGTGATGCTGAGGCACCATCAGTGGAATCCCTTAATTTCCGTTTCCTTACAAGGTCCAGGCTAGGAGATGCAGGTTGAGCCAGAGGAGGAGATTTCCTGAAATAATAAAAGTTCTCTTTTACTCTTTCTGTTTTCTTTAAGCAAATCGGAAGAAAGCTTTTCCGAGCTTAGTCCGGCCCGATCACTCCCCTTAGGCCTCTGGATCCTTTGGTTATCCCCCACCCCCAAAACAAAACAAAAAAACAAAACAAAAAAAACAAAACAAAACAAAAAACAGGTCTTTTTGGACTGGCAAATGAGAGCAGAGAGAACTCTGGATGAGAGGGTGAGAGGGTCCTCATTGGCACGGACTGGGTTGTTTGTCACAACCCAACACTGTCGCAATTGACTTGCTATCCCCAATTTTGCATATATAGAGAGGGACGGCCCCTTTTGGCCAAGGGTGGGCACATAGGGTAGTTGGGTCACTCACCAACCCCTGGGTAAAACAACCAAAACCCCAGAGGCCGTTTTCAAGGGGTAAAATGTGAAAGACTAAGAAAAGGTGACAGAAACAACTTCCTGATAAGAAGGGTACAGAGCAGAGGTGGATGTTATTAAATACCTTTCAATTTGTTTCTGATATGCACCAAAAGAAGTCAGCTTGTAAAAGTCATTTCCTGTCAAAGATTTCATGACAAATTTGGCTTGATCTCTTTTGTGTAAAGCAACATATGCAGACCGTTCATCAATAAAAGATATAAAAACAGGGCCTAAAGAAAGAAATCATGGATATAAGAATGAGGATAGTCAGATAATGGTTGGTACTATTAAGCTGTAGAGATTAAAAACAAATCAGACAACTACATACCATAGGGTTTGAACAATTCTACAATGTCATACTGTTTCCATTCTCTTGGAAATCTCAAATGAAATACATGATTTCGGGGTGGTTTTACTGTAAATGTTAATTTGTTTTAATGAAACAAGATGGAAAGAAATCCTAGATAATACGAGAAGTTTAGTTGTAAGGATTTGATTCACAATTGACACAGCAAATGAAGAGGCAAACAAAAAATAAAAATGAAGTTACAAAAAACTACCTCAACATTGATTCATATACGTACCATCGGGGCCTCCAAGTAACAAGTATCGGATATCTTGAATTTTCATTAGATACAGCCTGGTTAAGAGAAATAGAACGTGTTAGAAAGTGACAAGAAACAACAAGAAATTATACAGTTAATAAGTAGATTAATTTGACAAACCTGTTTTCAATCTGAGACAGGATTTCTTTTATGGACCCTATGTTGCTGAATTTTATGCCTTGATCTTTAGCTGAAAATGTTTTTATTAAAAGTTGAGATTAAAATAAAGAGGAGAACAGGTACAGACACACAACAATCATGTAATAAAATCAGAGAGAGAAATTTCAAACCAAAATAACAGTGCAATAATGTTTAAAAGGGGAAAGTCATCCTCTTACCTAGATACTGGGACATAGCAAGGAAGCATTGTCCAGTAATAAAGGCATCATAGCCCCCTTCATGGGATTTATCAACCAAGTTGTTGTATGAGTGTCCTTCCACATTTCCCTCTGCAAAACAAAATAAATAAAGAGCTAATGAGTGAACTTCCACCATACAAAGTAAAATGGATGAAGGATTTTATGTTATACTCAATTACCAATTTTTGGCATCTCAAAGGGTGCTGTTGACACAGTGTCCAATAATTGGCCTAATGAGCCAGCTGAAATCAGATCTTTGAACTGTTGTTCAAATGCCATAAATTTTGTATCTATAATTCTGAAGCAGAAACAATTAGACACAAAGAAAAATTAAATTGGACATCAATACATTCAATTTCTCAATGCAGAATACCTTGGGAAAATGTGATGAACAATTTCCTTGAATTCGTCATAATTTGGGGGAAGGGGGTAACGGAAGCGGTGGACTAAATGACAAATATCCAAAAGACAATTATGGGCAACTATTAATTTCCCCTGAAACAAAATACCAGTTACTGATTGTACACTGTAGAGACCAAAACACAAGGATTACCAAAAATGATTAGAATAAAAGTTAGACAACATCAAATGAACTGTGCACTCACAGATTCAGCTATGGCTTTGATCAGGTGTGACAGACCAACAGCTTCTTCAAATTCCTTCCATTCATTTTTTTTCTTCTCTTCTTCCCTTAGTTTTTTAAATTCCTCACCTCCACCTCTCATTATCATCATTGTCTACAATGTAAAATTAAAATTACCAAAGTTAATCCTAGTAAAATGTGAACCAAGAGATTCATAGGTGTTGCTGTTAGTACTATAAATATTTACCATGTCAGAGTCATCACATGTTTCTAAATAGACCGTATCTCCAAATTCCTTTGGAACTTCTTGGTACAGAAGTCTTCTCATGAACCGATTGCAACGGTCTAAAATAAAGCTATCAGCTTTTTTCTCAGAAGTGTCCTCTAAAAATTCTTTAATTTTTTTCCTACGGGAGACACGAGATGTACAATTATATTTCATTCAGGAGGCACAAAAATGTTTTAATTTGAACATATGGATAGCAAGTGTGATCCAGAGACCACACAAATATTATTCCTTCGATTTCTCAGCTCTACTCACATATTGGACTGAAATACAATTTTGAGATCTTCAGGAACAGAAACATCAAAGGAATCTTTTTGGTTTTCCCTTACTATCTTTTGTTGACGATCTTTAATACTTAATTTCAATTTGTCTTCCTCCGGCTGAGTCAAAAAAGGAATACCTAGAACAAAATGTATACAACCCATACTGCAATCAAATTGCAATTATACAGACAGGTTTTACTGTAATATCCGTACCTGCACCAAAGGCTTTGTTGAAATCAAATCCACAAGATGACAGGAATGCTACTGATGAGCTCTGACATAGAAAAGTGCTGTTTGGGAAGCCTTTCAACTTTGAAAAGGGAAAGATGAAGAAATTATAAGCCTGATAAGTGTATCTGCAAACCAAACAGATTGTTTATAATGATATGTAGTTAGCAATCTTCATTTTCAAGAGTGTTTTAACTTACTTGTTTTCAGACGCATCATATTGAAATATACAAAGACCTAACTGTAGAGGTAGGAAATCTAACGCTTTTTGGTGTAATTTTTCATAGTACTGCCGAGGTGTATCGAAAGGCATGGGTTCCAAATCCCGCCCCCCACTAGTTAGGCCAGTAAATTCAAAGTCAATGGTGATAAATTCGGCATCAGACAATGCCCTCTTGAGATTTGGGAGGATTGTGTAGAAATCTGAAGAGAAAAAGTTGAAGTAAAATAAAATTTAATACAAGTACATCAGCTTTACAGCGCAGTTGCAATGGACTACTCTGATTATACATTTGAAAAAATCACGTTATTCCCCCTTACACACAATACATTCAAACCAAAGATATTTCAGGCGCTTTATGTTTTAAGACACGTCACTGAGTTAACGAGCCCTTTTTACACCCATTTGTAGAATGACTTCTGGTGCATTTGTTTATGGAAAGTTGATGACATTATCATGATCATTGGAGGTTTTTATTTATGTTCTTTCATGAGATGATTTGTTTCTTTACTATTTTTCATATACATACATCTATGTAACACAAAGGTTGAAGTCCACACTCCCTCTAAATAGTCCACCATTGCATTGCTAGGAGAAACCTCTGACAAAAGAATATTTAGTAGATGCAAGCTGTGAAGCCGCCAGCCATTTCTCTTATATGAGAAGAGTGTGCAAGAAATTATTACAATTTAAAACTTTTGATTCTGAGAAAAGACTGCTAGAAGTCCAGTAAAAGTCGAGAAATCAGAAATGATAACAAACAATTAGACAACTCCAGCGAAAGAGCGGGCGGAGGCCGCGGGCCGCTGGCCGTGCACGTGTTCTATTACCAGCAAACTAAGCAACTATTTTACAATGCGATTGGAATTTGTTAAAAGACGTAAGTTAGAGATTCAAAAGTGGTAGGCTCTCCGGGTCATCCTCGCTCCACTTTCACTTTAACGCTGAAATCGTCTATTGAGAGCAGGGATGAGGTTACGTTTTCGTTGACAGTTGACAGAAAACATCACCACCATACAGATAGTATAAAGCAACAAACGAGAGGAGGAGCGAAATCCCAGCTATGAATAAATCGGCTTACTTTCTCGTGTCACATCCATTTTTGAGGAACTGAATTCGTGCGAAAAGTTCAATGAGTGTAGTTGCCTTTCAGCTCGGCATACAGCACAACACTGCTGATTGGTGCAGCGCTATTTGTTTTGTGTATTGTTGATGACCAATCCAGTCGACCCTAAAACATAAGTAAAAAATAAAAAAAAATGGCACGAAGAAAAATGAAGAAATGCTCGCACCATGACTCAAGTTTTTTTGCTTTTAAGTACAAGTTTTTCTTGCATTGCTAGATTGTTTGAGTAAGAAACAAAATTAATTCAAGATATCAAACCTTATAAACATTGAGTGTTGGTACAAAAATGCTACCCCTATAGCCTCACTGTAGGGGCCATTCTGTACTGAGGCCTAAGGGTACGTTAACAAAAATTGCGGCATGTAATAGCAGAATAAAACCAGAAGTGTATATTTGATACAATGTCCCATGTTTTATGGTGAGAAGTACATTTATTTTGGTAATTCTACCCGTATTTTTGCCTTAGTTAATGAAAAAAGTAAATAAACAGCATGACTGCTGCTTTTAATGATGATTTCGTTCGCCAAGTTGAGCAAATGAGCAGGTTTCAGGTAAAAGTGCAAAGTCAGCTTGTGTACCTAAAACAAGGAAATTTGACTTGATAGCATGTGGTTGTAGCAGTATAGTTCAAGGGGTTTTCTTGTTAAAGAAGTTTCCGCAGTCCACTTAAGAGAATTTGAGCGTGTGCGATATTTTCTAATGTAATCTGTGTTTGTTTCAGGAGCAAACTCACAAGCTAACCAGCAAATGTTGGGATTTATGTGTCGATAAACCAGAAACGCGCCTTGGAAGCCGTTCAGAGACTTGTCTTAAGAATTGTGTTGAAAGATTCATTGACATCAACAACTTTATCACCAATCGTTTTGAAAAGTCTCTCATGGAGAAAAGATCATCGGACACTTCCTTTGATTAATGTTCGTTGTATTGCCTATGGTAATCTCCTTTAGTTGAAAAGTAGTCGGTTAAGATGTTTTCAAGATTTAGAGATTTTGTTAATCGCCACAAGCGGAAGTTTGTTGTTACGGGTGTGGTTGTTGGAGGCGCATGGCTAGCCCTACAGTATGCTCAGCGGAAACTACGAGAATACACTGAAAATGAAGCCAAGGAATTTATTGAAAGAAGTCGTCGTCAGCAACACTACAAAAGCACAGAGCGGACTTGTGATCATACTATTCTTTCATTGTCACCTGCTATTCATGAGTCCATTATTAATACTGTAAACACAGAAGAGTTGGCTGCAGAACTTCAGACTGCCTCTTCTGGGAAGATTGCTATTTGGGAGAAACTTAAAGTGAAAGCTTTCACCAGAGTTGCTGCTCTTGTATATGCCAATTCCATGTTAGTTCTTCTTTTGAGGATTCAGCTGAATCTTATCGGAGGTTTCCTTGTTAGAGATACAAATGGAGATAGTGGTCTGTCAACAGAACTCCAGCATATATACCTTTCACTTTGTCACCATCTTAGGGATAGTGGAGTTGTTGACCTCTGCAATCTAATTGAAAGGCATGTTCAACCCATTTTAGAAAATGTTTCATTGAAGAAACCGATGTCTCTTCGAGATACGGAGGAGTTATTTTGGTCCATTCAAAACTCTATTGAGAGTAATGTTTATGATAATCCTATAAAAACAATAGCAAGGTATGTGTTTCCACCTAAAGAAAAAGTTGATACTGAAAATCTGCAAGATCAAGAAATACAACAACTCTTTAGTATTATGTCTGAGACTGTTGACCTCCTTGATTCAGATGAAGTTGCATCACTGACACGGTCTTGTGTTAGTCAGAGTTTTGCAGCTGTAGTAGACAAGCTTGCTGAGCAGTTTGCACCTGTGAGCTCAGTAGAACCTATTCCAGGTCCTTCAAATGAGCAAATTGCGAATTCTTGGGCAACTGCCTTGAATAATGGAGCAAATAAGAATAATTCCTTTATTCATCCAAGTAATGTGACTATACCACTGGCCAAACTCATACCTATTGTCAGCAAGCTTACCAAACAGTATCCAAACAAAAAAGATTTGTGGATTTTTCAGCTTGTTCGGAATGATCTTGTTAAAGTTTTTGGAGCTAATGTGTATGAAGCTTTTGGACAGAAAGAATAAATTTTTTTCATTTTTTCTGTGAGTTCTATGTCTTTTGAATTCCATTTTCTTCTTATTCTGTACTCTTTGTCAATTTTATAATATTTTTTCTATTGTTTTTTGATTTATGTGTTGATGTTTTCAAGACACTTCTTGTTGGATGTTACATACTTTCTATGGCATAATTCAGATAATGTGAAGAGCAAATTTTATATATGAACAATTTCTCAGTGTCTCAAATTGTTCATGGGGGATTCAGAGTTCACAAAACGCGAGCGCGATTTCATGACTAATAAGTCTCTTCAAGGCTGCATCAAGCTTACACAACATTGAAAATGATGCTGGGCATGTTTTCTGAATTCTGAATCTACTCTTATGGGGGTTTCCATCTTCTACCTTGCATTGCAATTTATGTATTCCACCAATTTCATTGAAAGTAAAAGATAAATCAGAAGACAGATGTCAATTTATTAAACCTTGCAGATACAGTACCACAATTGAAACAAAACATTTATCTAAAATTGCCTGTGGAAAGCTATTTTAGAAGACCATCGGGCTTTTAAATGAACTTGTCTAAATAAAAACCTCTACACTGAAATAATTCCTGTTTTTGTTAGATCTTCATCAGCTTCACTTCACTGCGGAATGCAAATGTTTACGACATAGCAAACAATCACTACTGATTCCATTAACAGAGACAGTTAATAAGGTGAGTACTGGACTTAACTTCTGGGAGGGTGGGAATAGTGGTTGAGAAAATAATCACAACTAAAACTCACACATGCAAGATAAGAATCTTTTGTGGGGTACAACTTACATTATAGAACACCCTTATTTCTTCTTTTTTTTTTTAATAATAGTAAGACACCCTACCAGGCTATTAACTTTCACTTATATACCACAAGTAGAACAGTATCAGACTGATTTCCCTGATCAATACGGTGAAAGGATAAGAGAAAAATACATGACTTTTTTTTCTTTCAAAAGGAAAAAATATCACAACTTTACAAAGTGCACATATCATGGTATGATGCAAGACAACACCTTCATGGGCACATTTCTGCTTCCTGATGAGCAAAAACTACCATACACTTGTCAAGTATGTCCATGAAAAGTCAAAATTACAGGAAATAATGCTAGGCAAACTAGGTACATGCAATCCCCACTGAAATGGCAATTACCTGAGAAAAATGGCATAATACATGAAGTTTCCAGAAAATTAATTTAAATCCAGTATTAAAATAAATACATGTAGATACAGAAAAAAAAAATTGATATCAAGAAGACAAAGCCCATTCGAAATGACATTATTAGAATCTTTGTAAAATCAACAGTACAAATGTATATGTTTCAAGTTCATTGAGAATAGCTCAACATAATGAGAAATAGGTATGCTACAATCGAAGACACTGAAACTGAATTTGTGAGTACAATTCATCAATATGCTATCAGGAAAAGTGAGAAAGAAGAGCCAAGTAATGCAAAGCATGTAGTTACTGATAAGAAACTCAATCAGAAAGAAACCAATTACTACAAAACCTAAAATTACTGGGATTTCAGACTTCCAAAAAAATAAAAGCCAGTAGTTCGGAGCACACGTCTCCTTCCCTTTCTTAATGAGAAATCTGAACCTCAAATGATGGCCTTGGCATGAACAGTTATGACCTTAACAGTCTATTCTAGATCATATATATCTTTATAGATTTATTTATCAATATGCTTGTATATTTAAATATAGGTATGTATTAATAGGAATAAAACTTTATTCTATTTACCAAAAACGATGTCACATTTTCTGCCAAATAAAACTGATGAACACATTCTCATCCAGCTCTCCTGATCCTTTGGCAAGATGGGTACATACAATAATTTTCATACGGTATAATATAAATCTTCAATGTACACAATATCTACAATTTAATGTACTCCTCTTTTTTTAAAATTTACATTTAAGTTTGGTCACAAGAAAGTAGCAGCAGCACACATACTCTGGCCCTAATACAATGTTGATTTTATTTTCCATGACTCCTCCAACACAAAAAATAAATAAATAGGTATGCTTCTTTTTCAGCTGATTGGAGCAACCAAAAAATTTGTACATGAGAAACTCTATCACGTAGAATACAATTTAATGGAAGCCACTTTGTCCAATTTATGGCATTTATGGTATGAAAAGAAGATACAGATAAGCACTTAACTTGAACAGTGAGCAAAACTAGGTAAATACTTTCCACCATGGAGACAAAATCAGTCTTACAAAAACTCAAATTCAAACATCTAGCAGCACACTAAAATTTGCATTTTTAAAAAAAAGGATGCTAGGGACAATATACTGTTCAACCTCTAAAAGACTTTTGTTTTGACACGTTTACGACTATGTGACCATCATACACACCAAAGCAGCACTCTGTTAATGATGGGAAAAAATCACTAAGGTGACAGTGACAGTGCATGGGAGTTACCAGTATATTGGTCATTTGGCATATTTCTATGTAGTACCGTGTGTCAAGCCTATGACACAACAGTGTTGCTGGTTTGCATACCTTAGGGGCCATGGTGCCACTGGAGGAGCGAGTAGGCAAACCTGCAAACTGTTGTGAAATGGGCCTGACACACAGTACCGCCACACCGCCATTTACTGTCAGGAACAATCATGTACTGTTGAATGTGGTATACATGGTGAATCTACAGTCCACAGGAAACCACTAGTAATAGAGCACATGGTGGCCACAAGACTAGGTAATAATGCCCTGTCGTAAACATTGTATTACTGGTTAAATTTGAACTTTCTAAATAATTACTTCTGCCTTAGCAAGAATTAAAATGTAGAGGAGGGCTGTATAATATATCCCATGTATGTAAAGCCTGTGCATAACATCATATACACAGAAGTAACTCTTTTAGATCCAAATTTTAAAATTGTAAAACAATTTGATGAGATTCTGTAGGCAAAACCTTTTCACCAAAAAACACTAAGGCTAACAAATAAGGTCATACACGAACTTAAATACCAAATAAAACAATAGAAGAAAATAACTACCTAACTTTTAAAAAACAATCTACATTATGCAAGGTTTTCTTCATAAATATCCTTTCATTGCTATAAACAAAAAATAAATAACACAAGACCACATTGCATAATGAAATAATAAAGTAAGATCTTACATTTTATGAAACAAAGAAACTTGAGATATCTGAAAATTTAAGTATCACAATATTAACAGCAACAACAACAAAAAAAAAGGGGGGGGGGGCGCTCAATACAACATTAACCATTTCCCACTTAACACATTACAACTTTCACTTACTGTAAAAACAAAGGATGATTTTGACCCTTTCAAAACTGACGAAGCAAAAAGCTCACCCTTCAAAATGAGGTTGAAATGTAGCATGTATAATATCTTGAAACATTAGAGATGTTATGAACATATGGCTAGTAGCGTTGCACAGCCTTTACAGAATTTTGACAAATCATACATATATCACAGGAACCCCAGGCAGTGCACACAACAAGGTTAAATGTGCCTTCCTAAATGAATGAATTGTTGTCTCCTGCCCATCCATTGACAAAACTGTCGGCACACTGTCATGCAAAATATGATGGGTGAAATATGTAACACAGTACAATCGTTTTTAAATAAAACGTGGGGGCCCTGTATGATGAGAATAAGGAGGTGGTACCCCTGGTGGCGGGCATCCCAAATAGCGGTGATAACGATGTCGGCTGTGTGAAGGGGTAGGGCCAAGTCCATGTGCAAGAGGATGGTGTACATTCTGAGATACCTGCATCACCATCTGCTGAGAGTGAGAGGAATGGCCCAGCTGTGCTGAGTGAATATTGCCATCACCCAAATCTAATTCCAATTCTGTCTGCTCAGCCAGTTGCATTTGCCCAAATGTAGCAGTAGCCATAGCGACATCAGGCATGATGTCTGATAGATGTCCATCACTACAAGAACTACTTCCAGCTTGCTGCAAAAAATAAACACCACAAAATTTGACTAAACTCATACATCAAAAAGAATCATATAAAAAAAATTTCGTGGCACAACTAATATATTCTGAAAAAGTAGCATAGCAATCCACAATACCAACCTCCCCTGGCATTCTGTAGGAGTCACCCTCTGTAACAACAGCAGGCAACTCCCCACGATGGGAACGTGGTAATGTTACTCGTCTGACAGGGCAACCAATACCACTAGCTACACTGCAGCTTAAATTGTTTTCAGATTCAGTTTCCATAACAATATCTATTTCTTCTTCAGTGTTCGAATAACACGCAGCATTCTGAAATTTAACAAGATATAAGGGCCTTAGTGTTGCAAAAATAAAAATGAAATAGAGTATTAATTGCATTTTTCTTGACCTACTTCTAATAAATCAGCAACAGCATCAGGTAGGTTGAATTCTCGAACTACTCTTAATCGAACTTGACGATTGATTTCATGTCGTGATGATAATGGCAAAGAAACTGCTCTTTGAACACTCACACTTTGCCTTAGTTTATGTTCTCTCTTGAGCATTGCTGTCATAGTAGCTGGGTCTGGTACTAGACAAGATAAAAAAAAAATAGAATAAAGTTAAATTGCATTCTAAAAATAGGCAATGAAAATTACTTGATTGAGGAAACATTCATTACCTGGAATAGCTGCCGCAAGTACATCAACAGGGACATTTGTTCCTCTAGATCTAGGTTTATCTTCAACCATGTATAAAGTGTCAGGAATATCCCTAATGTACCGATTTCTTCTCATTCGTGACATATCAACATCGGGCACCAAATGATCTTCAAGGAGAGCCTTAAAGTTGAAAAAGCAAAATATTTCAATTAAGAATATAACTCAACTTGTCAACAGGTTTTCATTCATTTAATGTCAATTGATAAACTTACCTTGCTTTCTTCATAATAAGGCATGAATAGCCGTGGCCTCACAAACAAGCCATTGTTTCTTGTACCTCTTACCCAGGCATCTAATCTGAGAGCTGATACACTATGGCGATCATCACCAATCATGTGGCTTGGAGGAGAACTGACCAGACCTCTTCTAATAGCCTAATAAAGGATTTAAGATAATTAAGAATCACGACAAGAACAAAATAAGTAAAATTTTCCTTTGGAAAATGGCTTACTTGACTCAGAACTTCACTATTTGGTGGTAAGACATGATCTACTCTCACTAAAGGAAGCAGCTCACACAGGATTTCCCGAAGTTCTACATCACTAAGGTCTCGCTTTTTAACACCTTTGCGAGCAACTGAATGGGCAGTATGATTGAGAAGATTTGGTTCTGGGAAGAAAAATAATCAAAGTACAAATAGCTGAAATTTCACTTTAAATTTGTATGCCTGACTGTATCAATATACCTCGATCCTCCATGCGGCGAACAAGCTCCTGTTCACCCCACTTTAATACAGCTTGCAGAACTTCCAATTCACTTGCCTGTATAACATGAACATTACATTAGGATGTAGTGTTCAAAATTATAATTATTTACAAAAGAGCAACTACGAACCTGTAAAAAGTCACTCTGGAGCACCTGAATCAAATGAAATTTGTCTAGCTGATGTAATACAAGGCTTGAGGCAACTTGAGAAAATTCCTCTCTTAAAAAGTGAAGGGCTTGGCGATGAACCTGTTCATATAAATTGAGATGGCACAGAAAAATCAAAATTAATCCTGGAGTATTTTAAGTGAAAGTTGTGAAAGGCATGACACTCTAAAACCCTTACCCAGGCAGAGCCATGAGGTTGGCTACTCCATTTCAAAACAGCAGGCAGTGCATCCAAAGTCAACCATTCCAGAATGAGGTCTTCACAGCCTTGGGTGACAATATCAAGCTCTAGGAAGCGACCCATTTGATAGAGCTCCATAGCCTCCTCTAGAGCACTTGGTCTAGTACGACCTGTATGAGTCAAGGCCTGAACCTAAACATGGGACCGATAAGTAAATAAAGTTATTTCATACAACACCAAAAGTCTTCACCATTTCTGCATAACTCATTACCTCTCCCAAACTGCCAGAACTACCAGCACATCCACTTCCCCTCAAAATAAGAGAGAGATCTACTGTGTCTAGGTATATAGCATGCAAAAGAACTCGAGCATATCTCTTGGGTATCACAAATTCATCCAAAACAATTCTGTAAAAATGTAACAGTGGTTAGATTACAAGTTTCCAACACAGAATACTTATAATTTTTATTTAGTGAGTCAACTATTTTACCTGGTAGGTATGTGAAGTGCTCTTTCAGTATGCTCTTCGCCAGATCTAGTTCTTCTTTGTATGAGATTTCTAAAGAAAGGTGACCGCGCTGAAAGTAATGCTTTGTGGCAGGGAAGCTCTAGTTTGGGTCGGAATCCATACTCTGAACTACCAGAATCTGGTCTTCGACAGTCACCATCAGATGTGAAAACTAGAGCAGCATCAGCATAGTCCCCTGATTCTAGAAGATATCTAAGGTCCCGTTCTAGTGGGTTTAAGGTGCCGAATTCGTTGCCAAGTCTTCGTAATAAAGTAATTCTGAAAGTAAAATTAAAAGTGTGTGAAACTAGAGCAAGAAACTAAACCACAAGAACCTTCAAAAAGACGGTGCCTGACCTTTCAGGATTGTCTTCAAGAGGTCGCAAATCCCCAGTATACAGATAACGCAATAATGATGAGAACATATCCACATCAACTCCTGCTGTGCGGGGCTCAACTCTGATGCGAGCTCCGTGAACTGGGTAGCCAGCTAAGAGATCTCGAAAGTAAGGACACCGAGCAGAGAGTATGGCTCGATGAACAGGAAAGCAAATGCCATGAAAGACAAGATCCACATCAGTACAGTGCTTAAAATCGTACAGTGTGGACAAATCTTGTTTGTAGGTGGCAGCAGGTGGCCGAGCTAACTCTGCTTGAACACAGAGATCCTTAAGAGCAGCTAAAGCTTCATATTCTTCCAGGAGAGCACTAAGTTCAAGTGCACCCCAATCACTAACAAGCTCTCGGAGAACTCGACCATGATCACAAGCTTTGGAGGACCGCCTTTTTCTCATCCATTTCTTTCTGAGGGTGGCAAAACTAGTACCCTTCTTTTTCCGTTCCCTGAAAGCAATAGGTATTAAATATAACAATAATAATGGTTCTGATCCATTTACATAATTCTCATGAAAACAGCAGTAAAACAAATTCTGCATCTTACCTGACTAATAAGCATAGCTGGTCATTGGTCCCAGATGGTACAAGGCCTGGACTTTGATTTGAAGACAGGCGTGCGGCTTGAGCTGTTGAACCACCTGATGATCCAGAAGCACAAAGACCACTCTGACTTCCTATACTGCCAATTGGACCACTAGGGCCACCAGGACCACCCAGCCCCCCAGCTGGGTTGGAGGCCGAAGCACCCATCCTCTCACACATACGTTACACCAGAGGTAGAATACATTTTCACTGCAAAGAACCAAAACAAAATGTGTACATAAAATTAGCAACCAGAGGCACTTTGATCTAGGCTTTAATAATGATAATGAACAAGTTCAAACAATCAGTTAAAGTATTTGAAATATATGAAAACCCATAGAAAAAAGTGCAGATCAACAAATGAAGTTTATTGACAACTGTTACACTTCTCCCCTTAAATTTCTTACAATTCAGTTTTAGATTATAGATTAAAAACAAGTTACAAGTCCAAACAAGTTAATTTTGTATTTTTCTGAACTGAGACTGACACAACTTTGCTTGGTGCTCTCATTTATAATGGAACACAACAATGAGATTAAAACACACAGATGTTGTGTTGAGAACTACAACACAAAAATGAAAAGTGCTATAAGCAAACAATAAGTCCCCAAGAAAAGTAATAAAGAAACGAAATATCGATGTAAACATTCCATAACTTTTCTTCACTCTAGGCTACGAGAAATTAATAAAATTGACGTTTACGTTTCGCAAACATTTCTAGTGTTAAGAGTTGTAAAAAGTCAAAACTGGTAGTACGAAATTCAGATGTAATATCCCGATAAACGAATGAGCGACTATGAAACAAGACAATTGTTGTTGCGAGAGTATGTCAATGGTAGTGTCTTGCAGGCTCTAGCCTACATTCAGTCAAACTGTCGGTGAGCTGGAGAAAATGCCACAGTTCACAAACTCATCATAACCTCGACGAAATTTACTTGAAGCCGAAAAGAGTCTTACCGTCAAATGAAGCTTTCATTTCGACTGGCCGGAAAACAGACAAGACATTTTCGCAAGGTAAATATTAGGTCAGAAGAGACCAGCTACCGTGTAGTCGCCATGTTTCCTCAACATTTTAGGATTTGTGGTTGCAGGGGAGGGATGAGGACGGAACTAGTTGACCGAAAAGAGCTACACATCCGATCTCATCTCTCTTTCGTCCCCTTCTTTATTTCTTAGAACTCAAATTAGATTAACGATTAAAATAACAAAAAAATTGGCCCGACAAAATGCAATTGAAATGTTTACTCTTTCATTCTGAAATGTAAAAATTTCGAAATCGGACAGAACACGAACACTAGCTGGTGTTGGTAATACTGTGTGTTTGCTGTGGTGGTAGTGGTAGGGCTGTGTATGTGTATGTAAACACGAATTTGAGGTTACAACATTTTCTGTCAAACACAAAATTATATTTAGTTTATTATTATCAAGTATGGCATCGTTTAAAAACTCTAAGAAGAAGGTGTCCCAGGAGGAGCTTCGCCGTTTGATGAACAAACACAAAGACAAATTCGTAGAATCTGTCAAGAAGATTGATTCCCCATTGGCCAAATATCCTTTATCTGCTCAATTTCATTTTGCATTTTTTTCCCACCTTCTGTGCCTTTTTGTTGTTCGGAGTCTAACAACTCATGTTCTTTTATGTTTTCCATGGGAATCTTATATTTCCTTAACTCTCTCCCTACGTACACCAATGATGGCACACTTATGTGCGTCCTGTGTAATACTGTAGTCCGGAGTGAAGCTGTATGGAATGTACACATCAATGCTAAGGCTCACAGAGACAATATACACATAGCAAAACAGAAAAAAGTTTCTTCTGAATTCAAGTCACCAGCCATGGTTGCAGCACCTACATTAAAACGCCAAAGTGAAACCATAATGAATGATCCTGTACCAGCAAAGAAAATTAAAGGTACCCTTGGAAATTAGAGTATATTTGAATTCTCAATCAGAAATTTCTGAATTGGTTGGATTGTGTGGAAGAGGGGAAGATGTGTGCCTATTTGGGATATCCCTAATAAGAATTCGGGCAGATAATGCGTTAACATTTTCAATACATTCAGCTCAGCATGATTTTTTAGGAATACCAAAATATTTTTTTACTATGCCAATATAATCAAGTTTATTTTGTCTGCAGGAATTCTGAAGAATGCACCAGTAAAGGCCCCCACACCTGCATCTGTACCTACTGATTTTTTTGATGGAGTTGCAACAGCGGGTAACAATAAAACACCAGTAGTATTGTCTCATATAATGGAAACCACTGATGCATGCGAAGCAATGGATGATAATGATGGAAATGGTGATAATTCCTCTAACTCTGGGTTAAGGGAAGAAGCACTTCCTGAAGGTTTTTTTGATGATCCCATTATGGATGCCAAAGTGAGTAGTAGTACTCCAAATCTTGTTTTAAACAGTCTGTCCAAGAAAACCGAAATACGTCTTGGGCTTCATTTTACCCCCCCCCCCCCCCCCCCCCCCCCCACACACACACACACACTTTTTTTCTGGTTTAATGATTTCTAGTTTATGTTCAGATTAAACATAATGTGTAATTTTTCTTCCTAGGCAAGACATGTTGAATATAAGGATCCAATTGAAGAGGAATGGGAAAAATTTCAGAAGGAAATTAAGGAAGAAGTTACTGTCTCTTCCCAAATAATTGAAGAAGATCATGAGGAAGCAACTGCTGAAAGACAGATAGAGGAAATAGATGAGCAACTGCGAAATTGGAATAGGTATTATAATAGAAATATAGTACAAGTTTAATCTCAATGTATGATTTTCCTTTTTATATTTATAGTCCTTAGTAATTTAATAATCTATGCCTTTTTCTTCATTGAAGGGTACTGGAATTAGAACGTAAAAAGGAGGCTGTCAAAGCAGCTGAACGAATCAAAATGGAAATAGACGAGAATATGAGTAGTGGAGAAGATGAATTTGATGAATTTCTTGATTGGAGGTCGAAGAAATCATACCGATAATTTTTCTTGTTTTGATGTCTTCATTTCTACCACTGATAATCTTTCTGATATGGAGTATTCTTTAGGGGATGTAAAGGCATTAAAACTAAAATCTCTGGCTTTTTAAACTACATTTTATTGCTTCACCTTTGACATAAAACAGCATTTTTCAAATTATACATACGTAATATTCCAAGCAGCATGTACTTTAAATAGAAGGAATGTTCTAATGAAATCACCTCTCTAGAAGTGTTGCAATAATAAAGTACTTACATGGCAAATAAATTTGAAGTAGTTTATACACAAACATGAATAAGCAACTTACTCTAACTCAATCAAGAACCGATCAATCAAGGTATACCAACATTAAGACATGCTGAAGATTTATTCAAAACAAATAAATGAACACACAACATGGCATTTGACAAACTGATAGATAAAATGTAGATAGAAACAAATGTGATATTTTCCATTTACTTGCAACACATTGTCTTGATTCTTTCGAAAGATGAGGGTGAAAACCTTCAGCTTACAGATAAATTACCAACAAAGATAAAGCTGTACAAAGTCAACATTTTCAATAGTACATTGAGTAAAAATAACAAAGAAAAATTGGGAGAAGTTCTTATTTACAGATGAATAAAAGTTTCAACGCTAAAAATGCTGTTCTGAATTGAAATACTGACTTCCTACGCGCCAAACAAAAAATAACAGCCATGGCCATACATTGACAATGTGTGAGTGCTTAAAAGACATGTATTTAGTCAAGGAATTTACGGTTGGGGTTGCGCCCGAAAAGAGCAACACGAACTTCAGGCACAAGTTGTTGTGCTACCAAGTCAAGACGAGCCTCCAGAGTATTACTGATCTTAATACGACCTCGGTTGGCAAGCAATTCAATTCCACCAACAGAATCAACGGGCAAAAATGACTCAGAATCCAATTTTATGTGAATTTCCTTGTTTGTGTTAGATTTGTATTCAGACACACAGTCATCAACAATGCTTTTAACCAGGTTTTGGTCAACTTCACGAGCTCGCACAGTTACAGTAGGCTCCAAAAGCTGAAATTTAGAAAATACAAGGGCCATTTGAGAAAAACCACATTCATTGTGTAAAGCAGTAAAACTTTCACAAATTTGAAAAAATATCATGATCAAGAGAGCAAACATACCTGGTAGAGCCCCTGAATAATCAGCTGTTTAAGAATGTTGGTATACTGTTGCTGGTTGCGCGTAACCTCTCCCAAACGTCTCCTTGCTTCATCCAACACACCACGGATATGGTCTTCACGTACCTTTAGAGCTTTCAAGCGGGCTTGGTTCAGCATGTTTGATGATTGACTAGAAAAATATGTGACAAAAATGTAAATTGGAGATACAAGACAAAACATTGATAATAATTCATTGGCTGTGGTCAGAAGTCTAAATAAAATGTTACATGAGGCAAAGATTAATTTTTACAACTGTAGGCAGTCTTTAGAGAAGATATCAAATTCATGTGTTGAGAGGTCTCTATGTACACAATGACCATCCACCGAAACCACAACTTTGGTCATGTTACAGTTGACACTTACATCTTCTTTTGAAGTTCAACCTGCTTCTCTTTTTTCTCAAAGTACTCCATGATTTTCAGACGTTGCTGTTGGACTAAACGACCCTTTTCAATGTTGAACTCCTCCTCTGCCTTTGCATCAATTTCTTCAGCTTTCTCATTTGCCTCTTGTTCTATGAATGCCATCATATGCTTGATCTGTGGGAAGAAGATAACAAAATAATAATGGTAGACCTTAAAAGAAAAAGTGCATAATTTGTACCAACATCTAGAAATATGACACCTTGAAATTGGTTAATGAGTTTTAAGTGTTAAATCAGTGCTTTTAATTAAACTTCTGTCATACTCTGCTAAAAAAGAGGAAAATATGTACAGCATCCTAAATTTTTGAAAAATTAACTTAATTTAATCAGATTATTACTTTTAGATCTGTCTGAAGGGAATGTAGAACTGGATTCAGGGGAATATATTTTGCTCCTTCCACATGGAGGAAGATGATGACTTAGAGGTACACCCATCATGTGACTCCCTCCCACTAATACACAGACCCAGACAATTCAGTAAAGTGCTTTCGTTGACAACCACTGCATGGAATATTTATTTTTTTGCGGGGGGGGGGAGGTCATATTTATGGTGTATAAAGCTGCGACCCAAGGCGTTCTGTAGTGTGGGTTCATTTACGAGTCTTTTGTACCCTACGACTAGATATGCAGTATTTCTTATTTAAAGAAACGCTGAAAAATTGAGTAAAAGTATCATCAACATTAATTTTAAGTGTAAACAAGATACAATTTAAACTTGAACTCAAAGAACAGGAAAATAATATGAAATGTTTATTTGAAATTATTCATGGACTTTGATGGGTCATATTATCTTCAAGAAATACATGAAAGGCCAGTCAAAGTAAAAAGGTGGAATCAAAACTTGTAGCGAGAATGGAAGATTTCAAAGGGAAGAAAAGGTGTTAGAGAGTGGAATAGACAAGATACGAAACAATCACGTGAAGTGCCAAACTGGACTGGCCAGGACCTCCACATCACATACTTTACCTGTTTTTGAACATCTGCGTCGGAGAGCGCCATGGTGCTGAAGTGTATTAGATTTTCTGCACACGAAAAATTAAAATTTTACAGAGAAACGAGTAGCTTCACTTTGAAATGCAAGATATCCGAAAGCAGTGACGGAGAGTCGATTTCTGTGGACTGGTGGCCCACAAAGATCATATGACTGTCTGCTACAGCTGTGGTCAAGTACTGCTTGACATATCTTACTGCAGCACAATAATTTATCTCTTCACCAAAGACTTTTCTGGAAATTTTGAAAATATCTGAAAAACAATAAAGTCTTTAGAGGTGAGGATTAAATTGAAATTTCAAATTGTCCCTTACACATATCTCCGAGTTTGACTCATGCAGTCACGAAGGTAGTTTCGGAAAGGCATCTACTCCTCCAGCCTCCAGAGCTGAGTTTGGGAATGACGTTGAGTTATTTAGTGATCGAAATATATGGTACTTGTGTTAGCTTGTAATAGGTTTGAATGTGACCATATCTTTGTCCTTAAGACATCTACTATCCCTATGTATCTTGAGTGGATCAAAGACTGTGTTGAAAAGTATTCGTGCGAAAATAATGGCTTCGTATCGCAGACGCAAAGAAGAAAACAACTTTGAGCGTACCTTGACTTGGAAGGTCGAGCCTTAACGACCATACAAACTCTTTTCCGTCAAAACGGATATTCCGCTTATTAGCCTTGTCGTCCTTTATGAATATCCCCTCGCCAGGACCAAACAGTAAGTATAATGGAGAAGTACAATCAAACCCAAATCTGATCGGTGTGCCGCATCCAGCCTAGCTTGTAGTCATGTGAAAATATACTCACGTCATAATATTTGATCAAATTCAGAAATGTGTGTGCCATCTTACTTCACCACTTTACCGATACTCTACTCCCTTAAAGTACATACCTCATAGCTCTAACCTTGCGTCCAGGTTTTGTTTACGTGAGTGGTGTCCCCTAACCCTATACGGCTGGTCAGAAGATGTCAAACATAACCAACCTGCACTGTCAGGAAGATCTCAGTATTATTCCAGCTAACCGCATTAGTTTTCTTGGTACTTAATGTAAACAATTGTACGTTCGTTGTGAAGTGTGTGAAGCTTGTGACAGCCATTCAGCTCTTTGATTTGCCAGTTTACAATACCTGTCAATACTTCACTTTTAATTGTCTTCCTCATAATTTTTCAAAGTTTACTTGTTCCAACACACTTTGTCCACTTTTGTAGATTTTTTATGTGTTTTAGTAAGACTATTGTGGAACTGGTACTTCACAAGCATACATTCTTTATTTTCATGCATTTTAGAAACTTGTCTTGAATCAATCAATTATAGTGGATTGTTTAATTATAACTTTATTAAAGAAATTTCAGATTTCTTCACCCTTATGTATTAACAGTTTTGTTCTAAGTTCTCTGGCTGTCCAAGTTAGGTTTCCAAGTCCATAATGCATTGTTGTTTTTTGTGGTGTCCAAGCAACAGTGTAACCTTTTTATCGTCACATTCTTTACACAACAATTTTTTTTTCATTATTATTTCTTATATTCTTTTGAGGTGTGAGCATTTCACTCCTGTATGCACTTACAGATTGAATATTGTTTGTATCTTGGGCTCCTTGTTATCGTCACCCAAATGATGTTGGAAGCCAGAGGTGCTGAGGGGATTCTACCTATAATTATCATCAGAGAAAATCTGGAACTTTTCTAGCATTATCTTGATATTAATTTCCTCTTTCTCCCTTGTAGAATTTGATTGTCTTCACATCTTTGAGGTCAGCAGAGACAGCCATTGGTCTAGAAGAAGTGGGCAGTAGTCTATGACTTGCATCAGGAGGTAAAAAACAAAAAAATCTATTATTTTAGTACCGGTATCTAAAAATTTCAAATAAACTTAATTTTGTCTTCTGCCAAATCGTATCCCCTCCCCCTTCTATCCCGTAGTTTTGTGAGTTTAATTTACTTTTAGAATGCTTTGAAGTCATGTATCCATTTCACAATAACTAATTGCAATATAATGCAATTATCTAATGACTGTTTAAATTTGTGTTGCTTTTGTGTGTCCTGGTTTGCAGGGTAGCAGGTCATGTCCAACAGTTTTCAGCAGCTGCAGCCTGCATCCCAGCCTCCACGCAGCGCAGCGAATCCAGGCTTGTCACGTGGAGGATTTGGCATGAACTCACTCTCCGGCCATGTCACGCCCACTTCGGGCATGTTCCCTTCTTCCTTTACTCCACAACAGTTGTCTCCTAATCGGTCCCTTAATATGGGAAGCCGAATGTTTGGTGGCCAACGAAACTTCACAGATCGGCGAATGCCTGGTCTAAGGTGAGATACTATGTTTTCTAAACATGGCATCTTAAAACATTTAAAGAAAATAAGCTTGGGATTGAGGGCCTCATTCTAGCACAGGGTTAAGTTTATGATATATCTGCCTAGGTAGCCCTTAAATGTAGTAGCTTTTATTATTTGTTTTGTGTAATCTTTTTACTTGAGCTATTATCCTTTCTAATGGTTTATTTTTTTAAATTTTTCAGTAATTCAAATTCAATGGGAAGTATGGGTAGTTTTGGTATTCCTCCAAACCGAACATACGGCTCACAAGGGACAATTAACAACTTTCACTCAGTATTTGGTGGTAGTGGTGGTGGTGGAGACACTAGCACTCCACCACTACTAGACTTATCCGAGTTCCCATCACTGAATCGGGGGCAAGGTGACACCATGCCTCAGCCCAATCCACCAATGCCTGGCAAGCAGCCTTATGGTGAGTGAAATGTACACTCAGGGAACTCCCTTGTAATAATTAAATCAACCATGGATATAAAAATTGTTTTCTCTTAACCTCAGGTGAATAAATTAGATTCTTCCTATTTCACTAAAGTCAACTGAAGTATATTTAGTAATCTATGCTGTAACTAATTTCTTGTGTAACACACAGTTACATGTTTTCTATTTCCTTTGTTTCTTTTTATTTATGTCTATAAACATTAATCTCCCTCTCCCTATTTAAAGAAATCAATCTAAAATATATATCCATTTTTGCTACATCATTACTTAATGATTGCCAAGGTCTTGTTATGTTTCTGTTGTTTTGTTTTTAATTATTAAAAGCCAATAAGGAAGCAATACCTCCTGTTGGGCTGATGTTGCATGCACATTTATTGCTTATTACATTTATTTTTATTTTTTTGACAGCATCCCTCACACACCTGCATCAACGAAATTTAGAAAAAGTCCAAGGTTAGTTCTGTAAAGGCTCTTTAAAGTGACAATCCATTTTTAAGGGTTTTCTTTTTCTCAATCCTTTATGGTTTTTTTGGTTTCTAATCCTTTCTTTAACCAAAATAATAAAAAAGTATCTACCTTTTAAATTTGTTTTAGGTCAGATTGAGAACTCATTTTGGCCCTTAATGTGTTTTCAGCTATATTATTCAATTATTGCCCTCAATGCTTGCAGAGTGGAGTGCTACACCAAATTTCTTTCTCTTAAGGGTGTTACTGTGATGGGATTGTAAAGGAGGTGCATCTGGGAAACAAGCCAATCTAAAATCAATCACCTTGTATTTAAAAGTTTTAAGTAGAACTCTTGCACTTAAATTGGCACAATTAATTCTCTATTTCCTGCGTCCTAATACATTTTTTCATACTAATGCAGTCTACTTGAAAAACCTCATTGTATTGGACAGCCTGCATGTGTTATTAAGGAATTTGTACCTGATATAGACGATTTTATATCTTGGTCCATTTTCCTGTTAAAAGGTTGCTATGAAGATTTGAATACAAGGCGCAAACCTGCAGATGACATAAGGGGACTATTTTGGACTTGTTTTCAGAACAGAATTCCACAACTATTCCACCAAAGTATAACACTCGGTATGAAAAGAAGTGGCCTATCACTACCTGGTTCTAAACTTCCTCATTCTGTACATTGTTTTGTGGGGAGCTCTAAGCTTTTCTATGTCTTCAGACTTTGAATTTTCCTCACCTCTCACTTGTGTGAATCAATAATACAGTATTTCAGCTTAAATTACTTGGTCTTAGACTCTTTTTGCTGTAGTAATCTGCTCCTCTGTGAAAAGCTGAAGTGGCTGGAAGGGAAGAAGGAATTGAATTACACCCTTCAGATCAAATTGAAGTCTGATTTTGCATTAAATATGGAACAGCAAATCTTTTTTTATTGACAACCTGTGGGCCGAATACTTAACTTCCATTATGTAATTTTAACTTATTTATTCAAATTTTTGTTTCTCAGTTGGAATGGTGAAGCAACCTACCAATGAAGCAAGTGAATTCACCATGAGTTCAGAAGATTTTCCTGCGTTACCTGGTACCCAAAACCAGGAAGGACCATCACCTGGTGGAAGTGTGTCAGGAGAGAAAGGATTACCGGGAGTCATAGGCAGTGAAATAACTGGTCTAGATTCATCAACAGGGCGAGGAACAGCAGTAGAGAAGGCAACGAAAAGAGGAATACAAACGTCACCAGATGGTAAGTTAAAACATGAAACATGATTGAGACTTACTCTGCAAATCGTCTCGGTATTATCTATATTTTCTGCTACTGTTTTAACTAAATAGACTTCCTTTGTCACTCCCCCCCCCCCCCCCCCCCCCCCCCCCTCTTTTTCTTTTTTTTTTTTTTTTTTTTTTTTTTAGGTAAAGTGACAAATGTTCCAGCCAGTATGGTCAAAGACCAATTTGGAATGGTTGGTCTCTTAACATTTATTCGAGCTGCTGAGACAGATCCCAATTTGGTATCACTAGCATTAGGGCAGGATCTGACTGCATTAGGACTTAACCTCAATTCACCTGATAATCTTTATCCAACATTTGGTGGACCATGGGCTGATACACCATGCAGACCACAGGATATTGATTTCCATGTACCCCCAGAATATCTTGTCAATGCAAGCATCAGGTAAGAGCGTAAACCTACATATGTGGACATGTATCTCTTCTTTCTTTTTCATTCTCAAGTTGTAAACTTTTTGTTATAGCTATCCTTTCATTTTTTCTCTATGTATTTCTTTCATTTACCAGAGAGAAGTTACCTCCAATAAGACTGAACCGGTACAAAGATGATCTGCTATTCTACTTGTTCTACACAAATCCAGGGGATGTCTTACAAATTGCAGCAGCTACAGAATTGTAAGTAGGGCGTAATCCTGCGTTTTATCTAAAAATTTCTGAGATTTAACAATTATTATCTATTTGTAGGTACAACCGTGAGTGGCGGTATCATATGGAGGAGAAAGTGTGGATTACTCAAGCTCCTGGTATGCAAGTTCAAGAAAAAACTTCAACTTACGAACGCGGCACATATTACTACTTTGACCCTCAGAACTGGAGAAGAGTTGCGAAAGAGTTCCATTTGGATTATAGTAAGCTGGAAGGGCGACCTCATTTGCCACCTTCACTTGTCCCTATGCCGCCTACTGGAAGCATCTAGTCGAGACATTCTAATGCCAAGAAACGCATGCACATTTTCCTGCTAAAGAAGAAGGGATATACCCAGGGATTTCCTCTTTTAGTTTCATTTAGAACTAAGTGAGAAGTCAATGTTCAATTTGCAAGAACTTTGTGCGGCAATTACATTTGAACATAATCAGTGCATTTTCCTTGTGTACATATTACTTTTGACTGTTGAAAGAAACAAATTTTTCTTCTTTTTCCAGACTTGTCACTTCGAATTTTATTTTTATACATAGCATTCAGTACTTTTAAAGAAATTATTGTATTTGATGCAAGGTGGCTTTGGAATAAAGAGGTGTCATCATTGTTATGTTTTTCTCTGTATGTAGTGGGATGTGTTTCCTAACATATTCTCGAATATTGACTGCATGTACTTTTCTAAGTTTTCTAAATGGCATGTCTTAAGGTGTACTTTGAAGATGTATTGGTGTGAACTTGGTCTTTCTGGCACAGTTTTGTTGAGTTGTTGTCTTTTATCGTTATGTTATAAATTGGCTTTAAGGAATCAACTATTGACACTGATTACATGCTTACATGATGTAAATGACTTCTTATCTTACTACTAGATCAATCAATTGTGAAAATCATTCCATGTAATCTTTGAAAGTTGCTTTTCCTCACATTCCTCAATGTTTGAGTACAATATTACAAGTCATGACTGAGGCATAGTGTTGCCTCTCAGCAAATGTTCACTAATCTTTGATAATATTTTAAAATCTTCCTTATTGTACATGCAGTCAGTAGAAGACCTGAGGCATGTCAATCACATCACGTTTGAGAATCAAGGGAACAGAATCAGCCATGCAAAAATCTACTTTTAGAGCTCAATTTCCTTACTTTTAGTCATCATTCTTTAAATTACATACGACTTGCAAAGTTGATCACTACCACTTCTTGAGCAAATGAAAAGTTTCTGTATGGCAAAGCTTTGCAAATTATCGCTTTTGATACCTTGACTTACGCTTTACTAACTGTGAACTCAGCTTCTCCCCCCTCCCCATTCATGTCCATTGATTTTTTGAAGTCAGAAAGGAAAAATTTCTGTTGGTGTTGGAATTCCGATTCATAACCAAAGCAAAAGTTCATTGATTTGGGTATCACAATGCAGAAAATGGCTTCCTCTTTGTGCCAAACTGGGAGTAATGTGCCCAATGCCGATTTTTGTCTGGCAAGGTAGGGGGAAATAAACATGCAAAGTTAATTAATTGCTCTTGCCATTTGCATCAGTCTAATCAAGGAAAGGTATTACAGAAAATTAGATAGCAGTACCCCAGGTGATTGTGTCTTTATTCATTTTTTTTTTTTTTTTTCTAGGTGCACATTTCTGTTGTATTAAGAGGCTCAAGCTTTATTTTCTTGTAGCTAAATCATCTGGTCCAAATTTTTATTTGCGTAAAAATATGAACCCTTGTTGTGGTAGGGTGAAGGGTCAATTTTTGTTACAAACATGTGATATATTTATATAACGTAACTGTTGATGCATGTTTTGTTATTTTATATTGTGGTTGTAAATGTGTGGTTTCTATAATATGGATCCCAGTTCTGTACTTATCCTCATTTTGTTACAAAGGGATTTTTGCACTTGGCCATTGGTTTTCTGTAAGACTATGACTGGTTGAATGGTAGTTATCCACTATGAGATAAATTGAAGTTGAAGCATTATATACTAGTGCTGCCTTAGTCTGACAATATGTTAATTCTCTGCTTGTTCTACATTGAAATTTTTAACTTCCTGCATGTTGATCATGCTGAAGGATATTGGTGAATATTTATTGCTCAAACCATCTTTATAAAGCCTCTATTCCTTTTCTTTCTTCTTTCTTTTTTTTTGTTACATTGTGTAATAAGGTTCCTACTCCCTGGCCCTGTTCTTGTGCACTCTGAGCATACCTTCTCTCTTTTCCCCCTACTGTTTTTGTTGTTGCTTAGAGTGGTTTGGTTGCAACCAAACACCAACATGCCTTTTATTTTTTTATTTTTTTTAAAAATACTGTACGTTTCATGGTTATTTTTGCATCAGTACCCACTTATTAGAAACGCCTGAGAGCTTATTTGTTGGAACTTGACCATTACAAGTTAGCTGACTGTTTGAAATTCATTTATATTCTCAAAATAATAATGAAAAATACCATGTGATCTATTTGAATCAAGGGCATAAGGATTTAATACTGACTTACACAGCTGTAGACAAAAAATTCTTTGTAAATTTCTTTATGACTATCCAGTTTGAGATACATATTTACCTAGCTGTCAACACTCATGCTTTTAAGCCTGGATATTCTCATTTCATACCTTAGCAACCCACCAATCCAGACCACCAAATTTGACGGGGAGACACCCGTTTTTCCTCACATATTTTTATTATGAGAAATGTCTTCTGTTGTCCTTGCTGTGATGTACATGAATTCTGAAGTGTAATTGTACATGTTTAACTTAAGGAAATTTTTCCTTTGTTTTTCATTTTTGAAATTGGGGAAAAGGATTGTAATGCTAAATGAGGAAAAAGTGACCCTGTATTTATCTTTCTATTTTGTACAGAAGATGATCTGTGAATAATGTACAGTTTTCCAATGCATAGATTGGGTACATGTCATGCGTTCTATTCAGATACGCATCCACAGTAGAATAAACTGTACCTGTCCAATTTTATTTTTCATTTGATTTGTCAAATCCTGGTATAGTAATGTACACTTAATCCCTCAGGTTAACTTCCCAAGAAAAAAATTAGGAAAAAAAATGATAACCTACCGCAAGTTTTAGGGACATTTTAAATAAGCAAAAATTATGAGTGACTAACTGAATATCCATAAAGCTTTATCTTGTTCTTTTGATAAATAACCGTTATAGAATTCAACAGCACTTAATGGCCGTTTCCTGTGTGGTGCTATTCGCCTTACTATTAAGAATGAGTTTTCCCTACATCCTATAATTAGATATTTACCTTTTCTGCTGTATAAAACTTGCCCTGGTATAACTGACGCGGACTGGGAACTGTCTTTAATTGGGAGACTGCTAGTAATACCGATTAATCCTTGAAGTTCAGTATCTAAGTTGTCATCCAGGGCAGAGACATCATGTAAGCTAAGTCTTAATCCCATCCATGATATCATCAGAGGAACTATGCCATATAGTGCTCTGAACTTGTTGTAAATGCATTTGGCGCTCATTTTATCAAATTCAATAACTCCTAAATCTGATGTGATTTTGGGGGCTGTAATATAATACACAGTTAAATTACTGTCTTCAATGTAACAACCGAACAGATAGATACAGAATTTCTAATTACCGTAAGTTACACCGTCATGTGGCTGGGGCTTTGCATTCATTAAGCACATAGGAAGTTTCCGGATGCAAGAAATTATTTCCTCCCCTCCAATCTCACTCAATCGTTGTCGTAATTGAGGAGCCGTCTCCATTGGATGAATCTGTACTTCTCTCTTGGTGACTACTTCACCTAGATCAAACCTTAACAATACCAACTATTAGAGTAAAGACAAATGTAATAAAAGATGCAAAGAAGAACAATAAGGTCAATGACATGAGAAAACTCACTCATATGGCTGAATACGCATTATAGAAATACCAGTAATTTCATCACCGTGCATTATTGCATAATTAACTGGAGATGCACCACGCCATCTGGGAAGTAGACTTCCATGTACATTCAACAGCCCCCTACAATGGAAATAAGACAGATTTTTAGGACTAATGTTCATCATTTTAAAAAATTACTTTCAATGCGTATGTCATGGTAAAGGCCCAGAGAGCAGTAAATCCCGGATTTTACTGGTCTTGGTTTGACCTAGGTGGTTTGGGAAAAGTCCGATGTAGAGAGGTAGGTCCGGAGTGTGCCTGGTAATAATTGTATGAAGCTTTTACCCTGCCCGTCACAGTAGAGGCTACAGAAAATAATTTTTATCATCACCCTTTTATTAAAATATTTTCCGGAATTTTTACTGGTGCAGTCAGTTTCAGTATGGCACTAAGAGCCACATAGCAGCCCCTTTGACTTGCAACTACATTTACTACCTTTCTTGCAAAGGCACTTTGTGAAGCCCTGGCCGCTTGATTAGCCATGGAGACTTGCAAGATTGGCGTCGATTGAGTGGATACAAGAACCAGCTTGATGCAAACTGCGCCATAAACATAGAGGTCATAAAAAATATGAAAAATAATAAAATGAAAATGTGATGAAAAGTAACTGGTACAGCTACAGCATTCACTGTTGTGCGCAAAATCTCGATTTCACCAATATTACCGGTGGAAATCCAGACCCGCCATCCTACATTGGGCTTAAGAGAATTTAAATGTGATGGAATTACTGGGTGCAATGAGATTAGAAGCAAGAAATGCTAACTTACAAAGGAAACGAATCAATAACTTGTTTAGGTATTAGGTGACCAAAGGATGCTACCACACCAATATCAAAATCACTTATGACATGTGGGTCAATGGGCCACTCATGAATAACAAGTCCCTCTTTTTGGCCAAAGAGTCTCACTGGATTCAGATGCCACTTTGATGAGACAACCTCAAGCTTCGATACGGTTTTTGTAGTTCTCCTAAAAAAATAAAAAAAATAACAGCATTTACTTCAAATAAAACGTTCAATCAGTTCATTGTTAAAACTAATAATATTTGGTGACACGTACTTACATTTCATCAGTGAGTCGAGATAAACTTCCTAAGGAGAAATCATCGGTTCCAAAAAACATAACCTTCCATGAAGAAGGGGTTGTGTTCTCACTCTTCCTCACGATTTTTTTAACTGAACTAAGAGGTACACTGTGACAAAATGTTCTGAAAAAGTATCGTCTCCTTTTCCCAGACTTTAATATTTTAAGTGCCATGGCTGTTATATCCATGGTATGACAAAATATATACTGTTTTTAGGAATTGAGATCACATTTACACCATTCTGCATGTTTGTTTCTGTCTTTCATATCGTCTGCAGCTTCTCAGTAACCAACATTATTCGTTGAAGACAACAAAGTTATGATGACTGTATCTACTAGTCACGTACATGTTCAGGAAAAAACACATGAAATCCTACCAAGTTTTCAGTGAAGAACGTACCAGCAGTGAAAGAACTCACTGCTTCCTTGTTAATTTTGCAGGTACTTCTCATTTTTTGTGTGTGTGTTGTCGCGTCTGGAACCTGTCGCACTTTTCGACTGCTTTGTGCGCATGCGTGGAACACCCAATAGTCAACAGTTGACAGTCATCTATCCTGTGTTTTCAGTTCATTTCTAATTTCCAGCATACACCTCGCCATCTTGGAATTCCTTTCACAGTTAGTATTTTCGTCATACTTTTGCAACAAATGTCAGTAGGTTTGTGTCCTCATTGAAGTCGTTTCAATGTTGTTTATTCACTCTAAAAATCCGAAGGCTTATTTTGCCAGTAAGAACAGAGCCCGTAGTGCTCTGTTCCCCTCAAACTTCAGTAAAATTTGTTCAGACTTCCATGGCGTATTGGACAATAAGAACCCCTCTGTCTTGTGTTTTTTTGTTGTTAGTTTTCTAGTTTATTAGTGCGTTTGAGGCTTATTTCAATCCACGAATTTACTTTGAGCTCTTACTATTCCAGTTTCATACCTGAGAAGTATTCTGAAATCTTATGTCTTTGCCTGTGATTTCCTATACTATATTATCTATTACATTTTTACATTTGTCTTCATTTGCCCACTCCTTTGTAATATTATTGCGATAAAGACTTTTCTCTTCTTTGGATGCTATCACATTTTCCACTCAACTGGTTGTAGTGCACTTTTCTAGTCTATCTGATTCAAATGTAAAATATTAGTCATCAACCTCTTCAGGCAACATTAAAGAGTTTCACCTCAGGCATTGTTTTATACATATGGTGCCCAATCGCTTGTTGGGGGTATTTTATCTTTGCTCACTGATTTTCTTGTGAATTGCAGTCAAAATGTCGCAGTCAAGAAGTTCTGAAGACCCAGATCTCTATTGGAAAAACAGAGCTGAAGAGCTTGAGCGGGAACTTGAGGATTTTAGAGAACAGTCTCATGACCTGGAGAAAGAACTTGAAGCCTCACTAGAACAAGCTGAAAAGAGGGCTCGGGACTTCAGAGTTCATTGTAATAAACTTCAATTGGAGAATGATACATTAAAGGTATTATTCATTTAATGAATACTTGTTAGAAATCCATTGCATGATTTAGACTGGCTGTGATTGTCATTTGCTGGGTATATTCTAATCGCTATTCAAGGCCCCAGATAAGCTGATTTGTATCTAGAACTTATCCAATAAATGACAATTGCAGCAAGTCTAAACTTCGCTCATGTTACGATATCAGATAGTATGTGTCTTACCTTCCTCGCTTCAATATTTCAGAACAAATTAGAACAGGTTACAAAAGAAAGTACAACACAAATTAATAGTCTTCAAGAAGAATTATCACAGTGCCGAAATCGTGAAGAAAAGTTTTTAAAATACATTAGAGAACTTGAACAGAAAAATGATGATCTTGAAAGAACTCAGAGGTACGTATTCTACAATCTTACTCTTACAATGCATTGGGTTTGCTTTCTTGGCATGCCTAATCAGCTCAATCCTCTGTGTTTTAGGGCAATGTATGTTTCTCTTGGAGAATTTGAAACAAAAATGAATCTAGCCATTGAGCGTAATGCTCTTTTAGAGTCTGAATTGGATGAGAAAGAGTCATTACAAGCTATGGTTCAACGACTCAAAGATGAAGCAAGAGGTAAATATACATTTTCTGAAAATGGAATCAATGAACCAATTGAGTGAAATCATTTATCTCGTTTTGGTTGTTATAGATATGAAGCAAGAAATTGTAATCCATAAACGTCAGGAAAAGAATGATAATGAAAAGTGCATTGTGGTTGAACGAAGAAGTTCGCCTGTTGACTCTAACAAATTGGTGACTGCTGAAATGGAAACACAAACCATTACATCTCCTTCACCCATAAAAAGTAAGCTCAATAATGTTTTTCGTAAATCCAAAGTTTTTTATTGTTTGCGACCGCCTACTTCGCCTAACTTCAACTTGCACCGACACGGATCTTCTTGAATGCCTGCTTTTTAAAGAGCATGTATTTCTGCTTATCCTGCATGCTACCTAGAATAGTTAAATAGTATCATTCATCCAGAACTGAAATTATAATATATTTTTTCCCCCAAACACTTTTGATTTCTAACTTCCAGACCTACCTTACTTTTTAATCAAAGAGTCTTGTAAAGTAAACTCCACTCATTTTTTGAATTGAAAGAATATCTCTTCATCAATCAGGCTTACCTATGTCCTCCTATTTATCCTTATCACTATTAAACATTCATTCATACAATGTACGGGTACTTAATCTTTTCATGGTTATAGCTTTTACACTTCGGCAAAACTTTTTTTTTTTTTCAAATGCATCATATGCCACTGTGAGAATGTTGTATTACAGTGATGATCATGTGTTAACCATTGTGATAATTTGTCTTGCTGGCATTTTACTGAAAGTATGCCTTTAATAGTACAGTGCCTTAATTTTGCTCTTCTTTCCAACTGCTTTTGTATGTCTTCAGTATTAGTTTGCATGCCAAAATTTTGCAAACCTGTTAGCTTAGTCTTAAAAATAAATTTTTATTTTTACATGACAATTGCATGCTACTTTTGCCCTCATTTAAAACACCGTTTTGTGACCACTATGTTTTGTCTCCACAGAGCACAAAGGTGTTGCGTGATTGTGGATAATAGCTGTGCTTTTTTTGCATCTGCCTATTATATGAATTATGTGGCTTCTTCACATAAACTGAACTTGATGTATAAAAGAACATTTCAGTACTACACATTTTAAACTAATTATTGTGTTCAATATTTGCTATCTATTAAATGCTTAGGCTCGACTTTTATGTAGATAGAGATTCAAATTTTACCTTGTAGGTAAAAGGTTTGCTTTATGCAATAAAAACTACTTTTGATTAGGTGCTGTTGTCTTATTATTTTGTAGTTCATTAGAAACCTCCAAAGCACTATTAAACTATGGGTAACTATGTACTGGTAATCATAACTGAGACTCTTAGATAACAAGACTTTCTTTGTGTAACTTTGATCATGTATTGCAATCTGAATTTGATTGCAATTTGGTCATAAAGATTCATCAAACCCTGAAATTAGTTGAAACAAATTTGAAGTACTTTATGAGTGTTTCTCTTTCAGCCATTGGACCAAACAACAATAATGCTCTGCCACCACCAACTAGAATATCAGCAATGAATATTGTTGGAGACCTCCTCAGAAAAGTTGGTGTAAGTAATCATTGCATGCAATATTCTAATTCAGGAAAACTCCCTCATGCTGCATAATTCAGGACAATGTCGTGGTTTTCAGTACTAAGCAGAAAGTACATCTTTTAGCACTGTACATAAAAATGCAAATTATCTTTATCCTGGTGACCAACATGCCCTGAAATGTGCTGTAGTTTCATTTTGATTTTTCTCAAGCTTCTTACATTTTTGTCCAATTTACACATCTATGATATCTTGAAGATTACATTTATAGTCGACTCACTTCTTAAAGGGATAGATTTTTTTCACTAGGTTCTCAATTATGAGCACTATGTTTGCCAGCTTTGTTTCTATATTAGTATTCTGCATACTACTGCTAATTCGTGAATTTTCCAAAGAGCCCAAATGATGGAAGTGAGAATACTTAGTCCCTTAAAACCCAATAAAGTGCTGTTTGTCATCCTTCAGAGAAACCTTACAATCTGTGATTATTGATAATTTGGATTCTAGAAGCTTCTTGAAGCATGACTTGTGTAATTTTCATCAGTGATTTAGAGTTTTCTACTCTTTGCTTTCTAAAGCTTCAATTTTTCTTTTGGTTTCATACAAATTACATAAAATTTAGGCCTTAGAACTGACCAAAGCCAGTGTGCAAATATTGGTATGCTTTCTGGGCAAAATCCTTAGATTTTTTTTTTGATACAGCATGATACTTGCTTTGTGTGTTTGTTTAGTTTCTATATTCCGTTCATTTGTTGCTCATTAAGATTACTGGCAACTACTATCAATATTTCGTATAAGTAATTTCACACTTGTTAAATTAAATTGATGATTTCACTTCCATACAATCATGTGTGGGGTATTGATTTCTCTCGTCTGTGACACCTTGCCAGAGTACATTTTTTAAAAGCCCATGTGTACCAAATGCAACAGTCTGACGTTCTAGCAGCCAGCAGTTCATGACAGGGCATATGGACTTTTCTACTTGAAATTTTATCTTTCTTTCTCTAGGGTCAGGTCGGGTAATAAATGCACACTTAAAAAGTGGGTAATAAATGCACACTGTATTTTAAAATATTTCCCTCTAGTTTGACGGAATCATCTATATACCAAATGAAAGGTCATAGTTTCTTCTACCTAAAGGAACAATTCGTTTTTAAGTAGGAAATGCCTGTCATGTTCAAAATAACCTGTAAATCAGACCTCAAAATCTAGCTCTTAAAACTTTCCCACCGCGAGGTAAAAAGTTCTACCAAAAGCTGATAAAAAGTCTTCCCTCGCGACGAACTCTATGTGCAAGTTACAGCTGAATGTCCCCCGAATCTAATGGTATAATCGGAATTTTCCAGTTGTAAGTCGTCTTTTAACTATAAGCGTTTGAATGAAACGTCTAATAAATGCACACCCCTGAGGGTAAAAAATGCACACCGTGCGGGGAATAAATGCACAGCCTGAAGCACCTCGGGTAGCGCGCGCCTAAAAGAAAAGAGACACTGTCGGTGGATTTGCGATATTATTGTCGAAGGTCCTGGCTACGGTTTCAACTTTTTCTGATTTTTAAAATATTTTTTCTTGATTTTTCTGATTTTTTCCGATTTTTTCCTGCCGATTTTGGAGAGAATTGGCGAAATCCGGCCAGAATCGGGCAAAATCGGGCAGAATCAGGCAAAATCGGCCAAAATCGAGCAAAATCGGCCAAAATCAGGATCTCTTCAAAATCGACGGGAAAAAATCGGAAAAAATCAGAAAAAATCAAGAAAAAATAAAAGAAAATAAGAAAAAATTGAAACAATAGACAGGACCTTGGGACCTTGTGCTCGCGATACGCACATGCAGAGCACATACCGATTTTTATGGGACCTCATTTGTATCAATAATTACGGATTCGTGCCAATTTTTACAGATTCTGACCGATTTTTAAGGATCTTTGCGGATTTTTGCCGGTTTTTACTAAATTTTACGGATTTTTACCGATTTTGACCAATTCTTACCGATTTTTACAAAAATCGGAGAAAATTGGAGAAAGTCGGAGAAAATCAGAGAAGCCCAAAATCAAAGCAGTCATCGCCTCGTGTACATATTTTACTCTTTGGAGGGTTAAAAGAGCGCTAAAAAGGACTGTGCAACTTTTACCCGCCGCTGTGCATTTATTAGCCACGCGGAGGGTAAAAAATGCACAGTGTTTTTCCCTTATTGTCGCTAAAGTATAGACTTTTTAGGCGAAATTACACTTCCAAATTGTGCTTTGACTGTTTCTTCACCTTTCTGAACATGCGACAACTTCACATGCACCATAGTATAGCTCTAAACGAGAAAGATTTGTTTTTGTGCATTTATTACCCGACCTGACCCTATAGCACATGCATTTCTTGTTTCTTTAAATTGTAATGACATTCTCCAAAGACAGTTTTGGCAGCACATTCAATGAGCAGCAAATGATGGGGCTATATTGTTTGTCTGCAGCTTGAGAAGTGGTTATGTCCCGGATGTAGCAGGGTCAAGTGTTGCTGTGCAGCAGTTGGCAACGTGGAACCAGAACGTCCATTCCCTCACCCTGACACTCTACCTCGACCTACAAGACCCAGCTTCTCTCCTCCCACATCACCTAAATTTCAGCCCCGACCTTTCTTTCAACAGCTCCGAAACAGTCTGTCTCTTAGTGCCTTCTCAGGGGCTGAGTCTTGTCTACCTCAGAATCCATGACTTAACTATCAAACCTACCCTCCTCTTGTACAGTCATTTTAAAGTATGTTATGTATTTCATTTATCATGTGAAATTGAAATGTGGCCTCATGCTTCATTTCGCAACTAATTTCAATCTTGCCAATGTACGTGCCATTTCTCAAAATATTAAAGTAATAATATTTCTTGTGAAAATAAAAAATAAATAATGTACTTCTTTAATGACTGTATGAATGTTCAACCCTAGTCATAAACCTTTAGATCGCTCTGGTTGGTCTTCAGTTGAATCATCTGCACATCTGCCAACCCTCAGGTCCGTTCTTTTTTTATTTTGCCTTTTTGTTTTGGGAATATGTGATGGCTATACCTTTCTGTTTGCCTATCATGACCTGGTGGGCAGCACCAGCTTCACTCCCAAGCTTGCATCTTGGTTCGCTTCTCTTCCTCTATCACTGTCATGTTTTAATTACACAGTTTCTATATTTTATATATCTTTTTCCCTATTGTGTGTGACTTTATGTCATCTCTCTTTCCCAATAGTGTATTGATTATTCTTGCATTTGGGTAAATACTTCTTTGCTGTACAGAAAAAATGCTAGTGTTCTGGCTGACAGCTTTTGTCTCATTAACTGCTTTGGGCAATTGATAATTATCAGAATTCAATATCCTTTGTCCACCATCTTTTTAAATACTTCAAGGTGTTGGGAAACTTTTCCCCTGTTGTGTTGTATCCCTCCTCCCATCTCTTTTAACTACTTTCCTCATCATTCAATTGCACATTCTTCAGTTGGTGATGTCAAGCTTACTGTATTGCCCAAGTTTAATTAAACTTTAATAAACAGATGAATGCCCACTTGAGAGTCTCTGTATTCCTATAAATGTTAAAATGCTGTGCATCTGTAAGCATCATAACTGCCTGCTCATTTTTATTGACCCTGTTGCTTCTTATGAAAACCCGTATAGTTTTATGTAAGCTGTATGCCAAATCCAGACATGACCATATTAATATTAACAACCATGGATATGTTATGTTGCAGGCTTTGGAGTCCAAAATAGCATCTTGTCGCAATCCATACAGAGAAAGTCCCTTAACTACTGAAAATGGTAATGAAACGTTCCATGAATACCCCAGGCACAACACATTCTCGTAAGTTATAATTCTGGTTTTCTGAGGATGATTTTGTTACTTGTAATGCTTTATTCAGATTTTTCTGATGTCAGTTCTTGTTTCCTTCTCTGTAGGGGCCGGAGACTTAATCGTGGAACTTCAACACCAACAATTCAGAACTATATCCGATCATAAAACGTACTTAAGGTGATACACACTTATTTAAGTGGTTCTATTTTGTGACAAATTTAATATAAATGTATAGTTTCCCTGCAAAGTCTTCTGTACTTTTCTTTTTTTCAATGGTTTTTTTTTTTTTTTTTGTAATTATTTTGTTTGTTAATTTTTGAGGTGTACCAATAGGCCTGTAATGCACAACACACATTTCGTTGCTGGTACCTCCCTAGCATTGTAGCCTGAGCATCCTTTTATTTGTTGTTTTATATTTGTATAATATTGTACATAATAACGCAGGTAAATTTTGCCAATATTATTGTTTTTATGTCTTACATTTGACACTGTCGTTGTTCTATAGGATCAATCAACTTTTTATTATTTATTTCTTGTTTTCTCATACCAAAAGTTTAATTTATGTGAAGGCTAGTGTGTGGATCATAAGGTAGTTTTAGAATAGGAATAATGAATTAATGTATTTAAGACGTACTCAGACCTTCCCTAGTTAATCAATTTTATGCATTGAAAATACTAATGCCAGTTTGTACAATATACTTCATACTTGAATTCTAATTCCAATGAAGCAACCATTAAATATCAAAGCAAACCCTTGTTTTGATACCTGTTAAGATGTCTTAACATTCAACACTGCTGCTTCATCTTCAATTCAAAGATGTAATTTTTCAAACTACCACATCACTTTTTGTGTTCTACCTGAACAATTTTTTTTCCTTCAAAATCATTTCTGTTAATGTCTGTTTTGTTTCCTCCCAAAGAGAACTGAATCTTGTGGCAGTCATATTGACATTATATTGAACAAAATTTGTGTTGAACTGACATCAAAGTGGCCTCCCCATGACTTTCTGTTCACTCCAGGTTGATGTCACTGCATCATTTTTTTTAAAGATGGCCAGAATCTCTTGGCATTTCCAGTTGTAATCTTTGTGATATTGGTGATAAAACAAAGAATTAATTATGTTCAAAATGTACTGTGGTTGAAGATGTTCTTAGCTATGACCACTTTGGTTCAAGATTCTGTTTAAAAATGTGTTTTATTCTTTCTTTCTTTTTTGTCTGACCTATTTAGGACTTCTCCCCTCATTTGCTCTAAATGCTTTTCACATGTCACTATTCAACTACAGTACTTTTGTTTTTTTCTTACTGAAGTAGACCTTTAGCTTAGTTGTGTTAAGTATTTTTATTGGTGTATAGTCTGATTATGCCTGGATTTAGTTGTTATTGCTATTTTAATTTCACTCTGTCACATACCTTATGTGCCATAAGCCATGGCATTTTTCCAGGCACAGTGTTGGTTATTTCTTTTTTTCTGTTTTAGAGGTCAGTTTAAAGTGTTGCTCATGTGCCCATTAATATAGACAATAGCCCTTTAAATTTTGTAAACATTTACCATGCTGACAGCAGTATTCTTGAAAAGTTTTCAAACAATTGCAGAATTTGTTGTTTAACAGTACTTACAAAAGTTAATTATTTATGTTTTTTTATACATTAGGATTTTGGAAAATAATATCAATCTAATGCTTGATTTACTGGTTTTTCTATGGCACTATGAAGATTAGAGCCAGAAGAAAAGGTTTGTTAACCAATTTTATCCACAATGGCACTGTAAATGCTTTTCATCTATTTTCCAGTCATCTTATTGTAATGCTTCAAGAGGTTGATTAGTAAATTTTCCGATTTACCACTAATAATTTGACCACACCAAAGAATTGTTCTGTTGGAAATGGGGAATGCATTAGAAATAAACAAGTGAGAGACTTCAATCTTTTAGCAATCCCGTTCATTTCGCTTCCGTCTCGCCCCGTATAGCTATATGGTTTTACACTCTGCTCAGAATGACGCCATTAGAGGTCTGCCTTGGCGATAGCCGGTGTCTAAGGCAACTCGCAAATTGGCTGACCGTCGTCCTGGCCTCCTTCGGTACTCGAACCCACGACACCCTAGGATCCTCGCCGGAAAGAACTCGCTCCACGACGAGCTGCAGACTTCCGCTGTTACTCTGGAAGATCTGCCTGATTAGTTGGACGCTCTCGTCCGGCTGCGTCCTGGACATTCTCACGAGCCGCTTCCAACGCTCCTCCAGCACGTCTCCCGCAGGGTACCGCTGACCGGCGTCCAGACTGGCCTGGAACGAACGTGCTGCGTTTGGCCCTTATTTTGTGTCTCTATCTCGTTTCTGTGTTCTGTGAAGTTTCGTGCGATACCTTTATTGCCACGATCTCCGGGTCAGCGTCTCCGTTGTCAGAGGGGATCTCTGCGAGGGCTATTTCGAGTTCACGCTCCAAAAAGTCGCGGCCAGCTGTTACGGCCAGGTTCGCTACATGCTCCGCTTCGGGCCCTGCCCGCCGGAGAGCCTCGACGAACCGCGACCTTGTAATCCCCAAAGCAGTGGGTTCAATTCAGTTTAAGGAGAGGGCGGGCGGGATCAACCCCGAGCTCGTCCGGTCTCAGATGAGACCTGGACACCCCCGGCACTTATCGCCTCGCCCTTTAATCGGGCGTACCCCAAGGAGGACGGGGAAGTCATCTCGGTGTCAATGACTCCAAAATGACTTCATGCTGACCAAGCTGTTCTCCTTGGGACCGCCCCCTGGTTCGATGCGAAGGTGCACTTAAGGCAACCCCAGAAGCAACTCAATGCAGTACGCGTACATTGACACATTGGTGCCGCTTTCAGTGCCACAAATGTGTCATCTGTTATATGTGCATGTTTACGCGCGTTGCCCGCTGTTCATGAGCATTTGAGTGCACATTGGCGCTACCGGGGAAGGTCTGTCCTGACCTGCACGACATGAGGAAGAGGTTGAGCTTGCGAAATTCCTCCTCCGCGGCGAGTCGCGCCTGCGCTGGCCAGGGTGCCAAGCCTGGTCCCATCCCCCTCTCAGCCTCTAACTGATCCGGGATGCTGGTCTCCTCGTCGCTGGTCAGCATGGAGCGGCCGCTGTCGCTGCGGCCCTGGCGCTTTGCGATGCCCGGGGCGGCTGTCTATGCGGGGTAAATTTGAAACAAGATGTCCGGTCGTCTTGTGCTGACTCATTATTGCATTCAAACGGGTGCGAAATGAAGAAGTTCTCGCAAAATCAGAGCTCACCGCTAGCAGAATCAAGACTGTTGAGAAGACCGTGTTCATCCTGAATTACTACTTGACTGACATAACTGGCTTGATGCACCACCTGCCTGCAGGGGGAAGGTCCCAGCTGATCAAACGGTGCCGTCTAGGGATCGTCCAGAAAGTACGTGCGTTTTTCACAGGTTCATTCGGCAAATTATGAGAGCTTGGCGCCTGCGAGACTCTGGGTAGGCCACTCCGCAGTACGCGCATGCACTGCAGGCGAGATGTTGCCTACCTACCAGGCGTCCGGAGCAACTTGTAGAGGCTGGACTTGGAAGGTTAGTAACGGTAAATGGCGGACGTACTTTCTGGATGATCCCCTAGCCAGACACATGCCATTTTACCTTGGGAGGAGTAGGGTGGAGTGGCGGAGCGTTGAGCTCGTGGAGCGGCCGCGCGTGGTTTGGTAGGCAACGTGCTGTACATTGATGATGATGCCCAGCCCGACAGGGGGGTCTTGCATTCTTGGTGTGCACAAATAAAGCAATGAAATTCATTTTAAGAGACTTTATTTGAAGCAGCTAGCAATTAGTGAGGTACACAAGACTTTTAAAATGATAACTATTGTAACATGGCTTTACAATATAACAACAAAGCAACAAGTGCAATGTTCGAGATGATGGCAAAGATTTCAAGCTGTAGTGAAACCAAATGCAAACAGAAAATAAATAAATAAATAAATAAATAGGGCAAAAAAAAAAACAATACTGATCGATCTGTCACAGTGCAACACTTATAAACAATTTGTTCATTATAACTAAACACCCTCAAGGATGTTGCTTTCATTACTAGACAAATGGAACTCAAGTTAATAATGTCAACAACAATTTCTAAAAACAAAAATATCTTTGGAGTTTATAAGTTGTGGGTAAAAGTTATTTACCTTTCTAAACTTTACAGACCTTTTAATGAATGTCAATCTTCTGCTATAGGACTGTGCATGTTTAGCTTTTAAAGATTGAAAAAGATAAACTGAATCAGGCAGTGACACCTGGTCCCGAATAAAATTTCACAGGAAATAAATAATGTGAAAATTATCTTATGCAAAAGCCACTATGGAGGTAAAAGTATATCACAAAAACAATTGATTTTCCCCTAATAAATACAACAAAATAAATATTTGATAAACACTTCTATTTTTATTCCCTCTGTTCAGAATAAGTCCTCTAAAATAAAATAGAATGCTGAGATGGTCTTTGAGGAATGAGGTATTTTTAGTAAATCACAGTTCATCTGGTTTTGCCATTAGAACAACAAAAAGATGGAGAAAAGTGACATCTCCATAAACTCATTGGAAATAATGACAAAGGTAACTTTGTTAAGAATGAATGTCTACTAATGAAAGACAGTTTGCAGCATCTTACCTGAATTCAGGATGATTTAGAAATGGGAGGAATAGCGACATTGAAGCACTATACACTGAAAATGCAGAGCTTACACTAACGTCAATAAATACATTTAGAATTCTGTTCCGAGTACAGAAAAGTAAAGTAAACTGTTAAAGTGCTACCAATAAGCAAAGCAACCCACAGCCCATCATTATCACATCGCATTGCACCCCCTACAAAAAAAAAAAAAAATATATAAAAAAAAATTAAAAACAAACTTACAGGAATGTCTCCAAAATATGTCCCATTAGCCCCTTTTCAGTAACAGTGAAAAATACTGGGCACAAAATTGTGTGCCTGATGTTTTAGTGAAAGAGAAACACATTTCTAAAATCACACAGAAAATGTCATACAACTACAATTTACACTTTAAAAAATCTTTGGCAAGATCATTTTTCTTCACATTGACTCAGTAAAGTTGCTTGTCCATCTCTGTTGATGGAAATAGTGCAAGGTCTTTGTAGCCAGGGTTCACCATCAACCTGAACAGGCAAACTGTCTTTGAAACGAATGGTCAGGTTGCTTGCTTGTCCAATATGGTGAGGGGTAGATAGTCCAACTTGTAGTTGAGCCATATGGAAGCTAGAGTAAAGGGCTAGAACCTCCAATTTTCCATCACAAATACTTTGCTCTCCTACTTCATCTGAAACAAAAACTAGAGGGGTTAGCTAAATGTTCAGAATTACGTCAGCTCACACAACAATGATTGAACTACATAGAGATTAGATTATTTCATCTTCCATTATACCTGGATTCAACATATCCCATAAACGACAGCCCGCTCCCCACGATGGGATATTCAGAATCACAATGGATTCAATTTCTGGCAGTTCTATCCGTTTGCCATCCATAAATAATTCTAATCTCTCCTCCAGATTTCGGCATCCCTTCTCTATCACTTGTTGAGTACCAAACAACAAATAGAGCATCTGCCAGAAAGGTAGGTAGATTAGATATTTTCATAGTAGGTAAAAAGGATTCAACAATATATAAAATAATAATAATAATAAAAAACAACAATGAAGGATTTTAAAATATACTTTCATTTTACCTTGTTGAAAATTCGACTGCTGATAATGTAGAATGCAGATTCTCTTGTTCTGTGGAAATCAAGAGTCACTTGGGCATCAACACCAACACTCATGTAATTATACATCAACCGCTTCTTGATCCGACCAAGGTGACTAAGGTGATTTGCCCATTTTGTAGCCACTTCCCATCTACATATTAAAACATTATTATTTTTTTTTATAGAAACAGCTGTCTTTACTTCAAAATATAATGTTGGTACATTCTTTCTACCATACCTATCTAACTTCACAATTTGTGCCTCCATAACTTTTTTCATTACTTCTTCTGGCTGCAATTCAGGACAGAATTCCTTGCCCCATCCCAGCACTCTTGACAAATCATTTCCTGTTCCAAGGGGGATAACAGCAACCGGTGGAGCAGGCTGAAACAAATTTTATAACTTTTCTAAATTTTACTGGTTTTGCAGACTTTTTATAACATTTAAATGAAAGTACCACCTCAATATGAAGACTGAAAACTGCATTCAGAACCCAGCCAACGGTCCCATCACCTCCAGCTACAAGAATAATTGGTTTTGCTCCAGCTTGTTGTAAAAATTGGCACCACTCGAGGGCAACCTCAGGGGGTCTCTCTGCAAGGTCGACACACTGTGCAGGATTTAAAACTCGACGGAATGTAGCGAGAACTTGAGCACCATCATTGCTCCCTGATCGACAATTAGCTGAAAAATATGATAAATAGCATTACTCCTTCTAACAACTGTATTATCATCAAATATTCCAAAGTTTAATTTACCCATCACTATAAGAGGTGTCCACTGCAACCATCCCGAAGACTTCACTGTGCGAAGGCGTAGTTTCCTTCTGATGCTGCTGCGTCGAGTTTCTACTTCAATACAGTTGGGTGGTACAATTAAACTTCTAAACCGCCCAAAGTCACACACCTTTAATAGACAAACTGACATTAGGATCTCATACATGGAATTTTCAGCCATTGAAAATTTGGTGAAATTACTACCCACATCGCCTAAGCTTGGTAGACAAGATGAATGGACACTCCGATGACACCAGCAACATGAAAAGTCAATAAGACCACACCCCCCACCTGCTTCTTCTTCGCATACATCACACACAGCTCCCAGGCACAGGTTTCCTTCAAATTTAAAGAACCATTAAGACATTAAGACTGAAATATTATACAAATGTGATGTAAAATTTGATTTTGAGAAAACTTACCTTTGATCCAATGGTGCTTAAACGGGCTATTGTCATTGCAATGAACTACTTTACATTTTAAAGAGCGGTCAGCTATTGTAACACAGCTGACGTGAGCACTCACACCGCAGCAGTCACAAAAAACCCCTTCACCTTGGGCTAGCAAAACTTCACAGATATTGCAATAACTGACCTACAATCAATTAAATAAAAATGTTAAAAATTATGGACTTTACCCAACAGAAAGTTTTAAAAAAATGATTACTGTCCTACCCTGTTCAACATTGAAGTAGTTTGCCAATTGTGTCTCTTTGAAGCATCTCTGATGGGGACATGATCATCTCGAGTGAGGAAGCGTACCAGGCTTACACTAAGGGTAAATGCTATTATAACACCTGACACTTGAAACACAATTGAACTGGCACCAGCATCCCACATAACAATGAGAGGCCACATTTTATAGGCCTGCTTCACACGGTTACTTCAGACATCAGATACAACAGCGACGGTGCAATTCAACCATTTTGAGACAAGACGCTCAGAAGTCAATTTCAACAAGACATAAGGGAAAGAATTTGTCATTCAATTTGTTTGCAAATCACGCGTACTCTTTAACCAAAGCATGATATGTCAGCTGCTGTCAGTTTGCTCTCTGGTTTCTTCTGCTTCAATGCAGACGCCTTATGTTATGTTTTATTTGGTATTTTGATCCGCTTTGTAGCCAACTCCGAAAAGCTAAAAGTAACTGTAGAGAGACTTAAATTCAAAAATGGTTTCGGTTCCCAAAATTAGAATAATTTGAAAATAAAGCTACTATACTGTTACTTTTTAATATTTTTCTGGGTTCTTATTATTGTGTTTATTTTGTCTGAGATAGGTAGGCTGGCAACATCGTCGTGTATGGTTGCCAGCAGTTCTCATGCTTGTCAGTTGTCAGTTGTAGTGTTGTAGTTGTCAGCACAGCACACATTCATTCTTGTTGGGCGTTATTCCTTGCTTCGCTAGACAACGTCAGATATTGAAACGTTGATTTGTCAGGAGTCAATTTTCTTACGACCAGTAATGCAGTGGTAGTGCAGAACAGTTAAATATAGCAGATTTTTAATGGTGGACTTTTAATAGTGATGTCATAAACTTCATCATGGGACATCAACTGTACAACTTCCCCGTTATTTCTTTGAACCTTCGTCAAGAAGAAACTGTCCATCAAATTGCGGATGCTCTAGATTATCTGAACGACGTTGTCAATGACATTTTTGGACGCATTGACAGCCGGATCTCAGAAAACAGAATCAAGCTTCAACAGCTTAACAGGAGAACTTCTGTGGCAAAAGCCAAAATAGATAAGTTAACTGGCAGCAATAAAGCTACAAAGGTTTTCTCCAGTGCTAAGTACCCAGCTAGTGATATTCGAAAGGATTATCAGAGTGTCTTCAGCCCTCCCGAAACAACTGAATTTAAACGGTGCTCTACAGATTTAAAAACAAAACAGGAACCTGTTGATGGAAAAGTTCCCCAAGAAAAGCTGCAGTTCTATCATGTGAAAGTAGGATCTCGAATGCGTCGTAATTTAGAGGTTGCTGTTGAGGAAGGACTAGGAAGTCTTCCTCCTGACATAGACTCAGTTTCATCCTTATTGTTGTTTAACACGTCTGAAAATCCTTATAAACGATATGTTCTCCTTGATCCCCTTGGAGCAATCACGAAGACACGTCAGGCTTTAGAGGAGGAAGGTGGGAATGCACATGTCATGGATGATGCACCCATATCCATTGCTCATCAAGAACGTCTGGAGACAAGAGCTGGTGAAAATTTCTTCTATTCTCCTGGTATGGGTGATGTGCCTGACATTGATGTTCCATTAGATCTTCCTGACTTGCCTGGAATAGCTGATGACTTAAGATATAGCATGGACTCTGGACCTACCATTGCTCCCTCTGTTACTACTACACCTGCTATCCCTGAGCTCCCAAGTCTTGTTCCTGAAAGTCCTGCTACACCCACTTGCACAAATGTAAACGGTAGTGCAACTGTACCAGATTTCAACGGATCTTTACCATCAATGGATACTGACTCTATTCCACCACCTCCACCCCCATCAGCTCAGCCACCTAAACTTCAACACATGCCTCCTCCACCTCCACCTCCTCCTCCGCCTCCACCTCCTCCAGCACCTGAATCTTCAACTTCAGATGCTGTTAAATCAGTTGAAAAACCTACTCCAGCTACTTCATCAGTTCCTGCAACTGCTGTTGATTCCCGGGCAACACTTATGGATGCTATCCGCAAAGCAGGTGGGTCTGTAAATGCCAGACTGCGCTCAGTTGAAGATCGAAAAGTTGAAGCTAAAAGAAAGAAGCAAGAAGAGAAAGCACAGGGAGGAGGTGACCTAATGGCAGACCTGCATGCCAAATTAAACATGAGAAGGAAAGGAATAGCCGGTGCCAATAAGCTTCCAGAGGGATCTGCCATGGACAAAGTTTCTGCAATGATACCTCCACCTCCAGTTAAGGAGAGAGCAGCTTCCACCTCTGCGACAGAAGAGGATGATGACTGGGAATAGAACAAATAAGTAGTAATATCCAATGTCTTTTCCATTTATTTTCTAGTTATATTTTTAAGTTGTAACTTACAATTATAATACTATTTTTTTTACATAAAATAAATAAGTAATCTTCTCACAATGTTGCTTGAAAAATACTGAGGAGTCTTTCTTTATTAAATTTTTTACCCAATTTTATGTAATAAAGATTGTAAAAATTCAAAATTTGTACATCATAGCTTTGTTCCCTAGTCACGAAAGTATTACTTGTCATAGTATTTTGTGAAGAAATCATCCAAGATCGGAGCTACAATTTCAGGGTGCTCGAGGTGAAAATCATGACCTCCGCATGTATACCTTAAATCAGATGTCTTAGCAACTCTTTTTATAATAGACCAGCATTCATCAAAGAATTCTTTTTTTGTAAAATATGAAGATGACTCTGCTTTTATACATAAGACATTGGTTTTTATCTCTTCACAAAACTTGAAAATGTCGCGCTCAGCCCACCCAGCTAACGGAAGTCCTTTTAATTTTGGGTCTCTTGTCCACCGGAACTTGCCATTATCACATTTCATAGCACCTCTCTCTACTAATACCTTCGCAGCTACTTCAGATACAGGAGAAATAGGTGATTTTTTAATCATATCAACAAGTTCTTCATAAGTGTGGGTTGGAGCAGTATCATGTTTCTGCATATCCCACTTCAGAAATTCATCAATACCCTTACCTCCACTTTGCACAAATCTTGATGCATTTAGAGGTATGGGTGCTAAAATGTCTAACATTGCTAAAGAATCAACTTGCTCAGGGAATATGGTTGAATATAGCAAACACGTCTGTCCCCCTAAGGAATGTCCCATCAATGAAACTTTCTGCCAGCCAAAGTGTTCCACAGTTAGTTTCATGGCCATGACAGCTGTCATGCGATGATATGGAAATCCCTCAGGAAAATAAGAAGAATGCCCATGGCCTGGTAGGTCTACCGCTAACACAGGTATCTTAGAGGACATCAGAGGCACAACACGGTCAAATGAATTAGCATTGTCTTGCCAGCCATGAACTGCAAGAATAGGTCTCTGTCCATCTTTATTCCACCACTTTCCTGAAAAATTCAAGTTGATCAGAAAGAAGAAACACAGCCATTAAATTAGAACAACATGAAAGTTACTTACCTGCAATGTGGCCCCAAGGTACAGGTATCTTCACCTCTGTATGAGACCATCTCATTACGTTATTCCTAGGCACCGCTGAGGTGGATGAGGTAAACAGTTTATGACTCGAGCGAAACATCGGTGCGCGAGTAGAGAACAGCAGTCGAAATAGGCGAGTCTATGGAAGACAGGAACGTTTTTTATTTAGTATGCGAACTAGAGAGATTAGAGGATTGCGTCATTTTTGTTCTGTCTGCTGATCATGTCCATAGTTCAATTCCTTTCAACGCGCAATCCTTAAACAAACCGGAGAGCAAGGTTATTTCCCCCACCATCCATCCTGCCGTCTGCTAGTGTCTGCTAGAATATTTGCAGTACAGCTGTATACAATTACTTCTCCACTATTCAAACTCACACACAAGTTTATCTGTGGTGGCGGTGGCGCCAAACCCGGCTGCATGTTTTGAATTCTTCTCATGCGTCTCAAATTCATGTTTATCGTTATTTTTTTTTCCAGATTGAGAAATATTTCTTGTTTGATATTTGCTGGGATGTGAAGTGAATAACTTACCATAACTGCATTGAGTAAAGGGCTGTGCTATTCGCTGATTCATGCTTTTCCAAAGCAACCGTCTGCTTTCGTGGAATTGGGTGGAATGTTGTGTGCCCGTAGAGGTTATCGTGCCTCGAAAGTGCCCGTGTTTATAGGTCATACTAGAAATTGAATGTTTCTTTACACTCAGATGTATTCGATTTCCCTTTTCCTCTGTGTTTATTTTCCATTTTTCTATTACTTTAACAATGTTATTAGATATAACTGTGAATGATTTGTGTTTGCTCTCCTTTATGGACACTTTGTGGTGTAGGATATTAGTTCTTTTCGACGTGTTAGCTATCGCTAATTAAACTTTTTATCATAATTTGTCGAAATATATTGGACTATTACCCATAACCTTTTACCCAGAACATGTTAACTATTGTCCTGTTGCTCTTGTGATGTTATTTATTACGCTATCTGTCCTTTGTGTCAGTCTTGAGAGATGCTATGAGGGTACTTTTTTCCCTGACAAGACCCTTCTAACATCATCATATCTGACTTAAATTCTTTTATTTTGTTCATGATTTTGATTAAATCTGTAATGTGGGGAGCAGGGAAATCATAGAGTATAAATAGTTCTAATAACGAAATCACAATTTTCTGTTCCAGGCATATAAGTGAACCCAGAAGATCATCATCACTTCTGTGCCAAAATAGTTTTAGGTTTTGCTATATGTACTGCATGATGTAGATTCATATGGGTGCTGCATGCCATAGTGACTGAATGAAAAGTGTTGTGACTGAAGCTAGAAACTTATGCATCAATAGAAGCAACCGTATGAATTGTGTTACTAACAGTGGTATACATCTCTTCTATAGGTATTACCCTGAATGGTACAATCTCCGAACTAAACCGTCACGCCATATGGCTGAGAAACCCTGCATCACCAGCCAGCAAGCTGACCCAGAAGGGTAGCAATTACCAAGATGAGTCGGAGGTGGAATTTCTAGAGGATGTTGATGAGGCGTGCGACTCAGATGACCCATTATTAGATGGTAAGGCTGGTAAAGGAATCAAAAAGATGTTCACCTCACCTTTTAATATTTTTACAGTACTTGCAACATCCTTTCACCTTGATTCTAGGGCACTTGTGCGTGAAGCGCGAGTGCATCAGCCCCACCCCTGGCGAGCTGGGAGGCCCGCCACGTGATGTCAAGCCCAACGTGGCCGAGCTCGGAGCACTCGCGAGGCGAGGAGAGGGAGGCGTCGCAACGGCGCACGACCTCGATGAGGTGGGCGTATTGCATGTATTCCATCCCGGGCCAACACGTTTCGAACACTTCATTCTTGACGTCGTTCAATCTCATCTCAGGTGGACCAACCAGTGGGGTCGGCGGCGGTGGATGATTTTTCGGCATCCCTGGCGCCTCAAACCATGATGCTGATCACCAGGGCGCCCGACCAGACCGAGGACGAGGAGAGCGAGCTTGATGTCGACGGCGATGACTCGGCGAAGAGCCCCGCCAACAGGTGCGAGTTCTGCGGCTCGGTGTTCTCCAGGGCCGTGCAGCGACTGAGCCATAAGTGCACCAGCACCTTCACGTAAGTGTGTGGGGAAGTCCCTTATAGTCTTCAGCTTGGTACTTTCCCGCGCCATGCGGTGTCTGACGGGCACGCGCCCTCCCCCTCTGTGCGTTGCAGGTGCTCGTACTGTGCGTGGAGGGGCTCTTCGCAAAGCGAGCTCCAGGCGCACGAGCTGCAGCTGCACCAAGCCAAGAAGCCGCACGTCTGCCCCGAGTGCAGTGCCCGCTGGGTCTCGGCCGCGGCGCTGACCCGCCACATGTCGGTGCACGCGAAGGGTAAGACCACGTGCGCGTGCGACGGCTGTGGCGCCAACTTCACGACGGTCCTCTCCCTCAGGCGGCACGGGCGGGACTGCCCCGGGATGCGCGCCGGATGTGAACGGGACGTGAAGCCCGCCGTGCTCAAGAACAAGCCGCCGCGGTACTTGTGCAAGGTCTGCTGCGCCACGTTCATCTGCAAGAAGAGCGTCCTTCGCCACGCGCAAACGGCTCACACCCTCAAGTTTCCCCACAAGTGCTCGATTTGTGTGGCGTCGTTCAAGTCAAAGATGGCGCTCACAAAGCACGTGAAAGTCCACAGGTATGTCATTCCACTCACTTCTTCAACTTATGTACGGGTGAAGTGAACTCGGCCAGTGTCGACTTTACCCAGCCAAAGTCAACATTTACCCCCGGGCCGCGGCTAAAAGTCGCCCGAGGGCCGGAAGGGACTGTTGTACGCCAAACGTTACCTTACCCCTTCCTTACTACCCGAGCAAGCAGCCCACACCTGCACTTGGGCGTGCTCAGGGTGGGCCACCATCCCCACACGGCTGCCTGGCGGGCAGGCCTACCCAGCCCACTGCAGGCGCTACCAATGGCACCGCCTTCGTCTCAGGAAATGTCCTTTGGGGAGGGGGAGGGGGGGCATGTCATACATCGTGCAGTGTTCAATCCGGAACAGGCGCTGGTACTTCCCCGCTGAAAGCGTGCGCTCAGAGAACGCCAACGCATCTCCCCCTTTCCCTTAGTAGCGCGGGTAACGTTGACTGTAACCGGGTAAAGTCGACTTTTAGCCGACGTTCACCGTGACCCATGTCCATACTACTGCTCGTCTAACGCGAATGATTTTCCCACAACAGCCTGAAACGCCCTTTCTCGTGCTCTGAATGTGGGCTGGCCTTTTCTATGCGCCCTGAGCTGCTGCAGCATCTCAAGTTGCACATGTCCGTGTCGTCAGGCAGGAAGGGGGGGCCTCCCTTGGTGCACGCCATCAAGAAGGAGCTGGGCGTCGCCGACGAAGAGTTACGGCGCTCGACCAGAAGCATCGCCCCAGACATTGTCCTAGGGGATGTTAAAGTCCACCTCACACGGCTGCTCGTGGACAGCAAAGCTGGATTAACGTCTCAACTTATTTAATATTTCTTCATTTGTCTTTCTCTTTTGCATGGTTTTATAGTTTCTTCGAAGTTGTATGGTCGCGGATTGTTGTTATTTTGAATCCTTTTTTTCTTTTCTTTTTGAGTTGCAGCTTTTATTATTCTGTATCATGTAAATTGACTTGAGCTAAAAAGCTTCTAGTGTGATACTATATTAGATTAAACCCATTATGTAAAGATAGCAAGATCTAATGAGGAAAAAGACTAAGGAAATTTTCATTATCTTTTCTTCTTATTGGACCTTGACCAGTGATTTCTCCAATTAAGATTTTTTTCATTATTATCATGTGTGAGGAGTTCGTATGATTATCGAAGCTATTGTATTAAGTTTGCTTCAGTAAGATAACATGTACTCTCTTTTATAATATTCATAGTGTTATTTTTTTAAATTTCTATCATTTTATTGGATTATAATAAAGAAATTTTGCTTAAATCTATTTCTGTAGTTTCCTTTTTCCGCATCTGAAGAAATGGTCAAACAATGGCATGCGCTCTTGTATGAAAAGCGCGCGCTAGTTGGTTCGATTCTCGAAGAGACCTTGAACTCGAATCAACGGACGAGGACGAGCGCGAGAAGGCTTAGGGAAAAAAATGGAGGCTTCAATGTCATTTTTAACCCGGCCGAGATAGAATTTTGTTTGTTTACTTGAAAAATCTGTGAATCTTGGGACTACTATCAGTTCCATGACTCCATATCAGGAATTCTCGTGAGTAATATTGTCAGAAGTGTTACGGAAAACATTAGTGTGTCTGGAACCAAACTTGAAACCTTGATGGGTGCAGCGCTGTTTGTGAGGCGTAGGCTTAAGTCTTGTTAACGGTTTTTCCTATGTTTTCCCACGGTCAAGACAAATTTCATTTATTTTGTCTGTGACAGTCGTCAAAGTTGGTCAAATACATCACTTAGATATGGGTCTGCAATCTGCCTCCTCTATTTTTGTTAATTTTCTCTTCCTCTTAGAGGTTAATTCCGTTTTTCAACTTATCTACTCAAATCTTGTAGATAGTTCCTCTTCCTTCTTGTATTGCCTTCGTATAGTTATCAGTTTATCGAACAGTCCTACTTAATTCTTATTTTTGTTCAATGTTTGCTCTAATTGTTTTCTTAGCCTGTGAATGTTTTTGGGTTAATGTTGCATTTATGTAGCCAATGTAATATTGTTCTTCTCCCTTTCTTATTCCTTAAAATGTACTAAATCTTTTTTCTTTATCAGGTGCAGAGAAGATGACAATTATTTCAGACAAAACCTCTGCTTCTGAAACTAACGGTCCTCCCCCTAGGAAAAAGATTTGTCTCTCATTGTCTGGAAAAGGGAAGACAAAACCGTCTGTTACTGTTGCGGAGGCAGATTCACCCTCTGAGATGAGTGTGACAGTGAATAGAGGCGACTTAAATAAGAGAAGAGTCGTCCGTGTGAGAAAAGATGCTCTAGAACCAGGTATTTATTGTGGCTCAGTTATCCTTAAGATTGTTCTCAACTGAACTCTATCTGCACATTCTACTAATTTTTTATATCCTGCAAAATTAATGAATTTTCAATTTATTTTATTTTTTAATTTTTCAGGCATGATGCTGAATGGGTTTGTTCCAGATTCTGTGAACTCAATTGCTGCAAGTGATGACAGCCCTGGTAGTGATGTTCCACCTGTTGCAACCATCTGCAATTTGGGGAACACATGTTTTTTGAACAGTATTTTGTACACACTTCGTTTTGCACCTTATTTCTTACACAAACTTCACCATCTTGTCAACGATCTTGCAGATGTGGCTGCACGAAATAATGCTAAAGTGAGTTCCTCCCAGCATCATGCAAACATTTGTTAAATACTTGCTTTACCATCACTTACGGAAGTTGCATTTTTCAGGTGAAATCCTCATCATTAGGGAGAAGCATAGGCCTAAGCCGGAAGTATTATTGGGACATGGAACAAATGAGAGCATCTGGTGAAAACTGTGCTAAAAAAAGGGTTCAGATTGTGACTGAAAAACTTCATGAGGTATATGAGTCACTTCATAGCGCTGAACTGAAAGAAAGCACTGAACCTTTTCAGCCTGAAATATTTTTACGTGCTCTTAGGTAATTTAGCTTATATTCCTCTCACTGATTCAACTAGACTACTAGACAAACTAATTCCAACACGTTGTTTGCGACATAGCACACACTGTGTGGCCGTATAACATTAGAATGCCAACCCCTGCTGCACCAAACCAGCCAATAATTCTTTTAATTTTTTTTTCTAGAGAGGTGAATCCTATTTTTGAAGGAAACCAACAACATGATGCTCATGAACTGCTTGGCTGCCTTTTGAATTATATGCGTGAAACTTGCCAGGAACTTACCAAACAGTTAGAGACTCATCCTAATCCAGGTACTGTATTTCTTAAAAAGGAAAATAATGATAAGGGTTATAACATTCAATTGAGATGACCTAAGTACCTGGGAACAAAGCCTTTGTTAGTAATAACAAATTTAGCTAGTTTCAATGGTTAAATTAAATCTGACCCTACAGTTTATCTTTATTGTGTCTCAGCAGAGCTGTGTAATGGCGCTTCAAGTTGCGAGGATGTGAAAAAGGAAACCAAAGGTTCTCTTCTGGCTCATGTGGGCCTTTCTTCATCTACATCAAGTATTGTAAGTGGTGGAAAATGGGGAATGAGAAAATCATGGAAGCGGAAAAAGCCACTTGGTGAGAATATCCTCAAAACTAACCGTTCTACCAAGAATGGGAGTCAAACATCTGTGATAAACAACGGCAACTCTGCACCTCATTCAAGTAATGGAGATTCAACTTCAAATATTGAGAATGCTCCAAATGAGGTTAGTTTCTCTTGACTATTCCACCAAATTAGTGTGCTTTAGAATATTTGTATCTATTGTTAATATACAATTTATTTTTACAGCCCAGAATATTGGTTAATGGAGAAGTTCATGATACAACTGATGTGGATAACACCAATAAAGAAAATGGGTCCTGTACTTTAAGACCTTTGCAAGAAGGAGATGAAGGAGAAACAACTGATGATAAAACTAGGCTTAACTTTATTGAAGAGGATTTTGAGGGTGTATCAGTTCTTTGTACAAGGTGTCTAGAATGTGAATGTGTGACAGAAAGAAAAGAAGCTTTCTATGAAATTGGAGTACCTATTGCATCTGATCAAGATCCTGAGAAAAGTAATTATCTTTGCCTCTTTGTTGGACCTAAATAAGTTCTGCAGATGGAATTCTTGTTCTAACTTTTGATTATATTGTGTGCCATGAAAGTCATAATTATTTGAATTTCTTTTAGGAGAAGATTCTGATCAAATATCAGTACTGTATAGATCATCTATAGTCACAGAAGAATTACTTCAAAGTGCAAATAAGTATTGGTGCGAACATTGCTTACGATACAACGAAGCAAGGAGGTCGGTGCGTTATGAATCACTACCGCCACTTCTTATCTTACATTTGAAGAGGTTCTCATCTACATTTGGGTTTGTATTAAATTTTTCTGTAGATCCCATACATCTCTTCACATAACTGTGTAACTTCCAGACTTCACACTGAAAAAATTAATATTTTCCTGCATATTTAAGCAACAATCAATAGCTTGTGTGTAGAAATTTCTTGATGACTGTACACACTTGACCTATTTGTAACCGTTTGTAACCCTTTAACAATGTCAGGGCTGAAATTATAAAGACCTGTGTCAGCAACTACATTGTCGATTTTTCTATCTTTGTGCATAGTTCCACCTTCTTGAAATTTTAACAGATTAATTTCTTCTTCTCTTAATTATTTCTATTTTTGTCTCACAGATCTATGGTTTGTATGTCAAAAGTGAATGACTACATGCCAACGCCACTTGTATTAGACTGTTTCTGTGTGGAATGCCTCGAAGCAACAGCACAAGAACAAGGCGTGAAACACCGCTACCAGCTTTATGGAGTTATCATGCACCTGGGTGCTACAATAGCATCAGGACACTATGTTGCATACGTTCGTGCTGCTGATCCTATTGCTGATTACCGCTCATGTGACAAAGAGAAAAGGAAAACTGCCAGCCTTATTGCTACAAACACCACCAAAGGACCAAGCCAACCTGATGGGGAAAAAGCCCGAGGTTTGCTCAGATTTTTCTCCAAAAGCAAGTCAAGTAACTCTGATAATGTGTCAACGAATCACCTAACAAATTCCCAATATAGAAACACATGTAGGAGTTTGGATTGTTGTGGGGTCCGTATGAGTAAAGCATATCAACCAGGGGATTCCAAAGTTAGTACTGCCAATGGGTGTGCAAATGATGATGATGCTGAGGAAGAAGGGCCAGAACCATCATGGTTGGAATGTGATGATGAAACTGTGAGGGTTCTCACCCCACAACAGCTAGAAGACATTTTAGCGCCTAAACAATCAAAAAATTCATCACTCACTCCCTATTTGCTATTTTATTCGCGTATTCCTTGACCAATCGGAGCCATGTGCCCTGATAGTAGAGTTCTGTTTTCATTAATTCATTCATTCATACTGCATTTATTGTTCAAGCAAACTACTGTCTGTAGTATATCCATTGTGTTGCCACAAGTTGAATAATTTGACTGTCTCACCTGCTTTTTATAGGATACATTATCTTTAGTGGATAATGGATATTTAAGATGGAGATTTTAGAGTTCAAATCAACTCAATATATTTTGTATTTCTAATTTTGCTTACTTAACTATCACTCATTCCCCAATTTCCTTTTCTTTCATTCTCTTTTTAGCCATGTTAATAATTTCATAGGCGGGAGTCAGTGCAGAAAACTTTGACTTTATTGTTGAGCATACCTGATGGGGACTGAAAATTTTAGGTATGCTCTACAGGCAGTCCTACATTTACTAGATGTATTACATTTAATTATTGAGTTATCATTCATTACAGGGTTGCTCAGTGTCAGCAGTATTGTCATCAATGTTTCTTCAATTTCAATTTTATTAATGTTGCTCACTATGGATTCTTTTTCGATATTATCCTTCCTTTTTGTCAAGGCCAATGCAGGCTTAGGATAGCGCACGGAACATTTTGTATCTATACTGTACCGGATGGGTGTTGGCGGATTTCTTTGTCTTGATTTCGGACATTGGCGCCTCATGGCCCCTATGAAGAGGGCAATCCGCCCACAAGTATGCATGCGGTAGTGTCAATACAAAATGTTCCGGGACCTGTGGTTGGGTCTCCCTTTGCTAGACCATCACCTTGTGTTGGTAATCTGCATTGTAAGTAGTCAAGTTGACAATTTCCAAAGAGATGAAAGGAAAAAAAAAAGCAAAGAGGGATGTGTATGTAGAAAAATGTATTCATGATTTTCAGAAACATTTGAATTGTGTAGCGTTATACCAAGCACATTTTAAAAGTCCCAGTGATTAGAAGCCATAACTATTTGAATGGAATTATTATATTTTGTTGAAAAGTGAAGTAGCTAGGCATCTATAGAAATTTTTTTTAATTATGCAAGAGATGTAACATGTTTATTTTCTAAAATTTATATGGAAATGTAATTACAATCGGTTAGTACCTTACGTTGTAGAAATAATAAGTTGACTTCTCAACTTGTAGTGTGAACAGATTTTTGAAACCTAATGGTTCGTCATGTTCTTCTGTATTCTTACTATGGTCATCCCTTTTCGGTCCATCATTGGTAATCTCTTTGCAAATTTAATGGTTCTGCTAGCTGTTCACTATGTCAGGAAGATGTTACTGTTTATTTTTAATCTCTTTTAAAGTTGACATTTATATCCATTTTATGTAATATGGCAATATTGTTCCTGACACTCTCTTCTGTACAATACTTGATCTACATAAAGTTAGTGAGTGATTAAAATGTTTTCTGTAATCATCATAGTCAATTGCAATGTGCGGGTCACATACCCTCTTTGAAGGAATGCAATTTATTGAAAAAGATGTTTCTGCGCATTATCATTCACTAGCTTGATGTAGGTTATATGTACGTGATTGTTGTGTTCATCATTTTCTGTTGTGGAACCAGAAAGATATTTTTTTAAATTTATCCATAGCAAAATTTGTGATAAGAGATGGGTTACGTTCACTTGAGGTGTAAGTAACAGCCTAAATTAAGAAGACTTCTGAGTTTTTTGAGATTGTTATTAAGGACTCATGTGGTGAGTTCATTTCTTTTCTACCAGTGTTTCTACCAAGGAAGCTCACTTCAATATTATTAGCCTGGTTGAATAATTGACTTGGTAGAAAGAGTGTTAATTCCCCTGTCAATAAGCCTTATATCTAAAGAATTATTAATTTTTAATATCTAATTCACAGCTCAGACCATATTTTTTCAATTAGCTTGAAAACTTAAATGAATTTAATACCAGTGAAGATGTGTTCTAATCAAAGCTGTACACACCATTGAAAGCAAATTCATGTTAATATTGTCTGTTTTACAGTTTTCATAAAATTATTTGATCACTTGAGCACTCCTTCCATAGTGTAGCTTACAATGTAGGGACCACTTTACGTATCTTAGCACCTTAAATATTTTGTTTTTTCGGAAAGGCTTTTATCAGTTCTGTGCTGTAGAACTATTTTCACATGCTCTGCTAGAGGTAGGAAGCTTCAGTCTGGTTAATGTTCCCTTAATGACAAGAATTTTTCATCCTGACCCCTGCACAATTTCATAATTGCCACTCCCCACTTAAATTAATTAAAAACAAAAATTACTTGTCAGCATTTTGTTTTCCTGGAACTTAACAGGTTTCTTTGTGAATCACTGCTACAGACCTCTAGCAATATGAGGCCTTCAGTTTGAATGTTACTGCAGTACCTTTCAATTCAAACATAGCTTTATGTGAAATTAAACTTTCAAATTTGACTGCTTAATCTTTCTTGTACTCTAAAACCATACCCTGACGTTTTACATATTCTATACATGAATATTCTTTAAGTACAGCTATTCATTAACTTATTACAAAGTGAGACCGTAATTTGGAGACCAAAGGAGTTAATTGTTATTGTGTAATTCTGGCAGTGTCACTGACTGTCAATGTAGTCTTGTGAACATAGGGTTTAGTCAGATGTGAAGAAGTTAAACCAATGTCGTCCGTAACTGCTATACCTTTAATCTAGAATTCTGGCTGTTGGTTCAGAACCATGGAGATGGGGCACATGAGAGAATGAGAACTCTTAAATCTAAGTGCCGTGTACTTTTCTCATATTACAAGCAACAAGCTGGACAAAATTGTAATATTTCTCTTGAGGTTTGAAAAAATATGTGCCCCTTTTAGTTCCTGTATTCATGTTTGTATCTCAAGATTTCTGGATTACCATGTACCTACTCTTTCCTAGTTTCCTCCCTTATGTGATAATGGAGGAAACATACTTTCTAATATGTTGTAAGAATGCATGCTGGAACAACATTTTTTAAAACATGGCTTTTAAAAGGTTGTCAGCAGAATTGAGCAATTGGAGACTTAAGTTGTGGTTGATGGAATTTTCAGCAATAAGTACCTAAGATTGTAAACCTAGTTCAATGGATTATTGAGTCTTTGTCAATGTTAAATCACTGTTTGACAGTGTTCTGGGGGTATTTCAACTAGCTTGCAATGATCTTAACTTTAGGATTAGGTTTAATTCCTCACACTTCTTGTGTCTGGTGATGTTTCTTGACATTCCTGTTTTGTTTTCTTTTGCTTCTATGTGGCTGTGTAGGAATTTCCATAACTCTTTCACTATTTGTTATGATTTTGCTTAAATAGAAAATCTTGTCACTGATAGAAACACATCATTATTAAGGAGTTGTCAAAATTTATCTCTTGTTGATGCTTCACCTGGCATTTAAACATTGTAAAAGATAATGTAAATTAAATCCCATGTGAACTTGTATATTTTCTTAACTGTTGTACATAATGTGATATGCGTAGCCAGATAAAACAAAATTGTGTTGTGGTTTTATGTTGTTGGCTCAGAATGAGTAAAACCTCGCCAGTGCATTTGAACTTCACACACATTCCATACTGTAGAACATACTGTTGACTACATATGATGGCACCGAAAGTTGTGTTCTGGGAAACATTTGAGGTGTACTCGTATCTTCATATCATGACACTTGCGTGGAATTATGAAGCTGGACTTGAATGTGACACTGTGACACTTTATTCTTAGCTATCTGTGGCTTATTTTTAGCGCAGGATGTAAAAATTGCGTGCATTTTAAACTCGCAAGAGTGCAAAATAATAATTGTGATCTAATTGAAAATAGTGTAAATGGGAATTTTTAGTTTCTTACTACCTGTTGTGCAGTGCTTATGCACAAAAATTTGTTTTCATAAAGCATTTTTGTTGTTCACTTTTGATGTACCTAAACTCCAACTGATGTTAAAGAAGAAATAAATTTGTTCTAACAACGATTTTTTTCTTTTTTAAAAATGTTTTCTTTATATTTCCGAGCATTCTGCATTGCTTTTTTTTCCCTTGCATGTGTTTTTTCCCCAATGAGTGAGTTTCATGTCAATCCGTCTCTTTGCGCGGATGTTTTTCACAGTGTCCCCACAATCGAAATCCACCTGATACTGACACCGTCCGGGCGATGCTGGAGAAGGAACTCATAGTTGTGACAGCTGGGCGCTGGGCGCTGGGGCTGCGCCAATGTGAGCGCCCGCAACACGTGGTAGACCAGCCCGCTTAGCAGCCGCTAGACACCGGAAGCGACAGAGCAGACAAATATGTTGCGCCTTTGGGGTCGTCCAGAAAGTACGTTCGTTTTTCATAGGTTCATTCGGCAATCTATGAGAGCTCGGCGCCTGCGAGACTCCGGGTGGGCCACCCCCACAGTACGCGCATGCAGGGCAGGCGAGATGTGGCCTACCTACCAGGCGTTAGGAGCACTTGTAAGGGCTGGACTTGGAAGGATAGTAACGGTAAATGGCGGACGTACTTTCTGGATGATCCTTTTATTAAGAAGCGTAGGGAGGGATGCAAGTTAATGAAAGACTATACATGGACTAAAGAAGTTTTATTTATTCCAAAACAAGACAACATGAAGTTTACACCAGACATCAAAGATCACACAGTGACCATAAAGTGCCACAAGAAAAATATGTCAGCAGGGATACTAATTATTCGGGGGCTGTCTCAAGTCCGCCTGACGGGCGGCGCGATGTTGCGTGGGTTGCCTCTGTAGAGGCGTGCTGCCAACTTCAAGGCGGAGGCTTGCCCGGGTCCTTATCCCCTCCTTAAAACCACCCCTGTGCTAATTCTCTCTCTCAGAAACTCTGATATAATCACATCAACTCTATTCTTTATAATTCTGCTCAACTCCTCCTTCCTCTTTCAAAGAACCTCTTATTTGGCATATTTCGTCTCGACCAAAACGGCCACTTTGTTATTAGGAGTACAAACAAAGCGCTCCGATTCATGACTATCGTTACTCTCTTTTCCACCATTATCTCTTTAAAACAATTTTGCCACAAGATAAAACACGTTATTCTTAGCTAAAGGGAACAATATGATTTACGATTCTCGGGATCGTTCCCAGGGAGACAAGTTGACTTCGAGTTGACGCCGGCAGTCGAAATGAAGTCGATTTTTGTACCAAATATGCATCTAAATGGACGTCTAATCGACGTCTACGTCTAAGACTTTTCACTTGGGACTCGACTGGGGGACCAAATAAAACACCTGGTTCGGTGGCTGACGCGTTTGCGCATCTCTTGTATCCTCAACCTCCCTTGCACACTGAAGAGAAGTTGATTCTTTTTTTTGGGGGGGGGGAGCAGCAGCTGCTACGGGGGCACGCCATTACACTAAAAATGGTGTGGGTGAGCGCATGCAGCGCAACGCAGTGCGCGTCTCTCTGTCTAATTAGGCCACTGTCGCTGAGCCTCTCCTGGGGAGTCAGTGCGCAAGGATCAAATTATTCCGAAAATTCCACTGCTTGTATTTTAGATTATTTTTTGAACGCATTAAAAAGTACACCTGCGCACTGCGCTCCCCTCAGGTACCAAGAGAAGTATCAACCCAACCCTCCCTCCTAACGGGGGCGGGGCGTCGCTCGGCCTGCCTCCAAGGTATTTCACATTTTTTTCGACATTCTCACGATAAGAACAAATTTTCAATGGGTTTAAAAAAACGTTTTTTGGGGCTCTGCTCCGTGAATCCGGCTATGTTTAGTTATCCTAACAATGCTCATTGCTCATGGATATGACTGCGTGTTCGCGTACTACTTGCCAGTCAACCTTGACATGGAGCATCACGCCCGAGCCTCACGCCCAAAATCATAATTACATTTTACTTCTTAAAAATTGGTTTTTAAAAGTTAGATAATGAAACGCGACCGCTGCTGAGAATACTTTATCACATCCAGATCTAGTGCGCGTCATCTAAACGAGAGCATATCTGTTCGACACGACAAAAAATGTAAAGGGAAATGTCAACGCATATATTGAGGCTGCCGCGGGATGTTGTCTCGAGTCTAACGCGCCCTGCCCCCCGTGCTTTCCTACGCGGAGCCTAGCCGGCCTCCCGCGGGAGGATCTTAGCTGTTTCCGGAGCCGGTGCCGGAGTGCTTGTTGCCGGAGTTGGAGGCCGCCCCGCCGGAGGCGCCGCCGCCCTCGCTGGAGATCATCTCGGACGAGCCGGAGCTGGACAGGGTGGTGTTGGAGCCGCATGGGTCCAGCGACGACTGCACGCTCATGGAACGCCCCTGTCCAGATCGCCGAACTCGATTTGGGGATAGCTTCCCGGGGTCGACACTTGTGGGGTCTGCCTGCAACAGCCGCCCAGTCGTTAACCCAGAGAGACTCCCGGCCCGACCCGCTCTACAACGCGGCCGATTGCTCGACGCGGATGCAAACTCAATTCCAGGGCCTAACGAGCCGTGCCAAGGCAGGCCGAGGCAGGCCGAGGCAGGCCCTTGGCGCTGCCTCCCGCTCACGCGCTCCAGTCCTGCGTCCCGGTCCCGCACTGGGAAACCTCTATTCTGGGCGCGGCGCCGCCCCCGCCCCCTCCGGGCCCTCCGGGGCCTGCCTTGGAGGCCGAGGTCTGGCCCGGCCTTGAGGAGGCCGGCGGCAACGGTCGGGACGAGGTCGGGGGCTGGGGCTCGTCCCCGGTCTCGTACCCGGCCTCGTCCCCGGCGGCGGTCCGCACCTGGTAGGCGAGCGCGTTCATGATGATGGACGCCGACACCAGGTTGAGCGGGTGCACCTCGCGCATCAGCACGTTGGCGGGGATCTTGTGGAACTGGATGAACTCGATGAAGTTCCCGATCACTTCCTTGAGCGAGATGTGCGAGTTGGAGTCGCAGTACTTCTTGCCCCACATGAGCGCGGCCTGCACCCACGGACCAACGGTTTGGTTAAGATCCCGACACGATGTTTCCGTCTGGCGCGACTGCTGGATGCCACCGCCCCCCCCCCCCCAACCGAAAGTGTACTCTCACCTGAAACTTGGTGAACTCGTCGGCTCTGAGGTCTTCCCTGGACAAGATGAGGCGCACGACGTGTTGCGGCAGGAGCGTGAACGACCCCAGGTTGAGCACCTCGTTGCCGTGCTCGTCCACAAACTCGAGCACCTGACGGACGGTCAGAGCTCAATCAAATGAGTCTCTAGTAAGGAAGCAAAAAGGCCCACATGAAAGGGAAAGGGCGCATACGGATTTACCTTCTGGACCAGGTTCTTGGTGCACTTGTACTGGATGTAGCGCTCCGCCGAGGCGAGCAGCGCGCACACCGTGTCCACGTTGATGCAGCACTGCACGAAGCCCGCGCACGCCCTGCGCAGCTCGTCGAGGCCGTAGAAGTCGGCCGCGTTCATCACACCTGCAAGTCAGGGTGCAAAGGAATAATGGAAACGGTCGCGACCGGACCGCTCACAAAATTGCGCCCATTTTTTAAATAAAAAGAGGTGGTCGTACTTCTAGCCCTGAATAACTCGAATCGAGTTCCCGCTTGAACGTATTAATTGTTTTGGACGCTGTAGTAAAGTCACATCGCCAAAGAAAACTGTCACTGTTACGGGGGATGCATTTATCATGGCCCCCTAAACCCCCTCTGTAAAAAAACCAAGAGTCATAAAGAAATGCGGCGATAGAAAGAAGCCCACTCATAAAATCGCGTCGCTCTGCTCCAGCAGTCTTCACTCTCTGTAGGCGCAGGGGCGAGGTAGGCCACATCTCGTATCGCGGGACACGGAGGTGCTGCGGGACTGCCTATCCAGCGTTCCGCGGGCGCTTAGCGCTCCTCTTTCATTTTCTTTGGAGATCGTTGGAGCCTGACTCGGATTTTCTGTTTCTTTTCGAGACCGTTAGACTTTGACTATCAGCTACATTCTTCTGCTTACCCAGTAGAGTGCGCGGCTGCAGGGTGACGCAGCCAGTGTGGATGTACTCGATGAGCTGCCGGAACACGTCCGGCTCGAACTCCTCCACGTGGACCGTCTGGTGCTGACTGGAGGCCGGCTGCGCGGGGAAAGAGTGTTAGGCACAGAAGGTTCCGTCGTTTTTTTCAGGACTAGTATGAACTACTGTGAACCCTTGCTTACGCACACGTTTTTTCAGCAACCAAATGGATAGAGTAGTGCGTCTAGACAACATAGTCAGAAATCGACCAAGTTTTTCGAGTTTTACAGCAGAAGAAAAAAAAATGCCATGTATTCAATACGCCACAACAGAGCGATAGTTCGTGGGAGCGGCATAGAAGAAGCAGTCGAATAAGAAGGAGTAGGAGGAGGAAAAGAAGAAGGAGAAGAAAGGGAGTAGGTTGAGAAATAGACAAGATATAGCCATCCACCCAGACAGAAATCGGATATCGAGCCGACATCTTTTCGGTGTCGATCGATGTCATCGTTGAATCGATGTCGGCTCGGTCACAGATTTCTGGCTGGGCATCGCCTTGCACCAGCGTGAAGACAACGAACGGTCTAGAGAGTTAAACCTCTTTTGCATTTGCCTACCAACAACGCAGCACAACATCGCCAACAACTACAAGTACAAGAAGGTTACAGAGTCGCGTGGAGTCCAACACACAGGTGAGTACAAAAGAAGATTGCATCTTACTCCAACTTTCACCACATCACAAAGTTCCGCACGCACCTCGCCTATGCTCCGCCACTACTGTGTGCTACTTCCAAGAGGACAACAAAGCGTCCAAATCTAGAAAGCTTTGGCGCGCATTTCAAAAATACATTTTTGCGCACTTTTAAAAAAAGTTTTTAAAAAACTAGCCAGGCTTTTGCAACTTATTATTTACAGGCGATTTGGTAAAGAAGGATACAGCCCTTTGTAGTTTCGAGGCTGTCGGATTCTTTGCAATAAATGTTACACACCATGTTGCGAATGGTTCCTCACACTGTTCCCTCTACTCTGAAAAGCTGCATATGTCCCCTCCCCCACCCCCTCAGCTGCAAGCGTGTCTAGTACAAGTGGACTGAAACTCAGTGGTGCTTTAATATTACCGGTATACGAGTTTTCAGTGTTATTCATATCACGACACATTAAGAGGTGCCTCTCACAACAACAAACAACAACATAACAGACAAACAGAGGGTCTGCGACGTGCCAGGCAAGCTCTGCGCAGAGCGGTGTGTGCAGGGCCGAGGCCGGCCCGCCAGGCTCGTGGGTGCCACAAGATGTCCTAACTAGTAAGAGAACAATTAAGGGAACGAGACGTGACACCGAGGTTTACCTCTTGGATTGGCGCCAACTGCTGGGTATACCCGCGCTACAAACATGACAAGGGGTCTCAGTTGTTTTCAGCCAAGTGTGCCGAACCAAAAGGGCATAGGCTCAGGACTGTCAATGCAATTAATGACAGCACTGTAATCCTCTTCACCTCCACCAAGTTCACCGAGAGCGAGTATAGTGATACCTGGTACATTTAAATAACGAGAAAAATTGAAAAAATCTATTGAGAAATTATTGAAGAGTTTCCATCGCCAAAACTCGCACCGGGATCGCAAGGTGCAGGAGAAGGATAAAGGCCGTTTAATCTGCTCAACAGCCCAAACATGTTTATGAACGCTTGGTATTGGTATATGGTAGGGCTTGGACTGACCTGCTGAGCGGCGTTCTGCAGGTTGAGCAGCGGCTCAGAGCTGCGCTTGAGGAAGAGGCGCAGTTTGTTCTCCTTGGGCGCGCTGTCCTTCTTGCGCTGAGGGCTGGGCGCCTGGTAGAGCATCTTGTGGAACACCCTGCAATAGAGGACAGCGCTGTGCGAACCAAACCCCAACTCGGATCTGACGACTAATGACATGAGGTTGGAAGCCCTGGAAAGTTTCCGGAAATTTTCCGGGAAAATAAGGACAATTTCCCAAACCCCGGGAATTTTCCGTTTTTTTTTCTCTCGAAAATTTTCGGAAAGTTTTAGACAGTTTTTGAAATTTCCAACCCTACACTGACAGCACTCGAGCTTTCATAGTCGTACGGTCCCGTCAGAAACATCCGCGACCGCCACTTCATTTCATCAAGAAAGCCAAGGGTGGCCGACGGCGGCGGCCACCCTTCTCTCTCGCACCCGTTCCGCCCCGAACTCACTTGCTCCTGGCGGCGAGGACGGCCTTCACGGCGCAGACCGGCTCCCTGGACTCGCCGACCATGAAGGTGACGTCGCACAGCTCGGGCATGGACGCGAGGAACTTCATGTCCTCGGCGAGGCCGCTCTTGTTCTCGAAGATGTTGAGGTCGGGCTCGTCGCTGAGCGCCGCGGCGCCCTCGCCGCCCAGGCCCGACACGCCCGCGCCGTCGGCCAGCCCTGCGCCCAGGCTCGCCCCCAGCGTGGCCCCGAGGGCCGCCGAGGTGCCCGGGCCGAGGCCGGAGGGTCCCGCCGCCTCCGGCATCACGACGCGCTCCACGGCCAGCTGCAGGGGGCCGAGAAGCTCCGTTATTCACTAGGCGGCGACTCGGGACCGGCCACGCTCTATCGCCCCCCGACCCCGAGTCGAGGCGGAGGAGCACCGTCAACAGCCCGCCGAGGGGTGGGTCTGTCTGTGTTGGTCACCAAACACTCCGCGGAGATGCCTTTAAATAGTCCAGCTACAGCCCGCTGATCGATATGCCCCCTCCCTCTCTTCCAGCCAGCCCCACGACGCCATCCAGACCATCACTACCCCCCCCTCCACCCCCCTCAAGTCACCCCTTATATGGCGCGGCACCGTCCCGTCCCACCCGCCATTTTCCATCCATCCATCCATCGACGCGACGTCGCCTCCCCTTAGTCGAGAGCCATAGGCTGAGGACGCGCTGTGTAGAGCCTCACGCCAGCAGGCCTGTCGACAACAGGTGACCTACTCCAGCTCCAGGCCGCACGGGGGCCCACCCATCATGGACCATTCCACCCCAGCGACCCTACCCCACGAACGCGCCCTACATTTCCACCCCCAACACGCTTCGCGTCAGATCTGGATCGAGCACGAACAGCCTCAGCCGTGGATTCGGGATTACCCGATTACCTTAGACGGGATGTAGATATCGCGCCTTTCCCTTATTTATACGCACTGTGAATTGCCTATCAATTGGGCATTTGCTTGATGATGTAGGGGGGGGGGGGGCTGTATGACCCACCCCGGATAGAGCAGGGCGATCATGGGTGGGTCATACCCCCACCCTCTCCCCTCCAGGATAAGCGCTTGCCTGAATACAGCATACCGATGAAACGCTTTACTTTCAGACTCGCGTGAATCATCCCAAATGCAGCAGATTAAAACACATTCAAAACAAATACGTTTTATTTTTACTTTTGGATGATGCACCCTTTGAATTTATAAAATTCCGGATTTTCAAATTCCCGCGGACTGGGCAAAAATTATGACGCTCCAGTCATTCACTATCGGCCAGCGCGATAATGCAGGTGTCACGACGCATCACGGGATCGAGAGCCGGGCTGAGATGCAACAGTAGTGCCCTGGGGACGGCGCGGGTCAGGCAGGCAGACTTAGGGATCGGCCAAAAATTACGTCCGTTTTTCTCAGATTTATTTGACAGCTTACGGATTCGGCGCCTGTGGGACTCGGGGTAGGCCGGCCCGCAGTACACGCGTGCACTGCAGGCAAGATATTGCCTACCCATCAGGCGCTGAGACCTTGCATAGCCTGAAATTGTTAACTTGGCAAGTTCGTAACGGCGAATGACGTACTTTTTGGACGAACCCCCAGAGGCCGATATCAAAATCGGCGCGATATCGAATCAACATCGAAACGATATCAAAAAATCATTTTTTGGACTTTGACATTGGTTTCAATACCACCATTCCTCAGTGCTGGGCAGCCGATCCTTCACGACACGCAATGCAAGACCCTAGGCTAGAACGAGTCGCGCTGCGCCTAGGCCGTCAGAACCTGTTGCTGGACGGGCAAGGCTGTCTTTGCTGGTGCAGCAGGCGCCAGCAGGCCCACGGAGAGGCGGACGGCCGGCCCTGCGCGTCTGTCCCGGGCGCCGTCCACACGCTACCCTGCCCCATCAGCCCCTACGGCGCCGCGGTGCTTACCTGCAGGCGCTGGACCCCAGCAGGAGCGCAGGAGGACGCCTCGTTGCGACGATGGCGGCACGGACAACCGCTTGTGGACGCTGGCTGTGGGCTGCTCGGCACCCTCGCTGAGCTGCTCCGCGCTCTGGGCTCCCGGGCCGCGCGCGCGGGCAGATAGGGCCAGGACCGCGCAGATATGCCCACTGCCACACGCAGCTCGCAGCGGGGGCCGGGCCGGGCGCGCCTCGCACAGGGGGTGGGGCCCGCGGGCAGGCCGCGAGTGGGGTGTCTTGCTGGACAAGTGCGCAGGCTCGGCCGAGCGGCCCGCCGGGGCCCCGGGGCGGGCAGGGGGCCCAGCCCAGCTCGATACGCACGCACCCCCTCCCCCTCCCTTCCAGAACGCCCACCCCAAAGCGAGAAGGGGAAGGCGTGTTTAGAAACTTATTTCCACAAATAAGTGCTATAAGTAACTTATTTCATCGGTGATAACCCCCAATCTCTTTTCTTGTATAATCTTGGACTGTTTGATGGTCGATTTGATAGGATTGTTGAGAACCAATTACCAGCTTTTTCAATGAAAAAAATTTAGAAATGTAGCTTCAATGGTTTTCAGGTCATCCAATCAACAGAACAACAGCGTTAACAATATCTGAAAACTGTATTGACAAATTTTGTTGTTTACAATCAGTCATAAAAGGCATTTTTTCACATGATTCCTTTTGACAGAATGCACCCCACAGTCTTTGAGATTTCTTGAAAACATTAATTTTAATGAAAAAATAAAAGATAATGCAATGCTGACATTCCATAATATTGAAGAATCGGTACCTTCACTAGACTCATTACAAAAAGGGTGTGAAGAGTATGTTGTAGGAGGGTACCCCCAAGCACAATGACAGAATAATTATTTGCTCATCAATATTTTCAACACAGACTTGCCCTCCACATTCTATTTCTGGTTTGTGTAAACAGTATTCAACCAAACAAATTATCTAACACTATCAACAGTTGCACAGTAATAGAGTCACTTGATGAACATCATGGATATTAATATGCACAACACTGATTAGTTAATCAGTCAAAGATTGAAGAGCTTCAACAACATTGCCTCGGTGTTCCCTTAGCTTTCTTTCAGCTAATGAGCGTGATATTTCCATTTCTCTAACCTGCAATACAGTAACACAAAATGTAAATAATTTCACACGCAAAAATAATAAGTTGGTTCAACATTTTTTTTTTTTAAATCTTTGTTATATTCTTACTATTAATTCAACATCGTCTTTTTTGATTGACACTTTGGACAGCTCGACTTCACGTTCCCGTTTTGCTGCTAAATCTCTTTCTCTCTGGGCACCAATTATTGATAATGCCTGTAACAAAGTATTGATGGTAAGACCTTACGCCAAAAAGTGACAATAACAGTTATGAAGACAGTTATCACTGCAATAAGATCAAATCCTAGTTACAATTGCATTTTCTAGTGGAGCTCAAAAATTATTACTGTAATTTCTGTGAAGATACATGATTGTATTAAGACATATAAATCAGAAATGGTAGTAATATGAAATGGGAAAAACTACCTTCTGACAACAAAAAACAATGGATTGTATGAACGTAATACAACCGGTATATTGGGCCATGTGAGAATCAGATTCAGATGTTAGGTTATGCAGAAGTTGTCAAGTATACATTCAATAAAGTTCCAGAATCTCAGGTTTCGGCACAGATATGAGAAATGATTAAAAAGCAAAGAAAACGCATTGATAACTAAAACTCATTTGATTTTTATATAGCCGAACTAAAAATAATGCAGAATGTAGGAAGCCGTACCCCTTCAAGGAATTCACTATGTTTAATTTCCTTCTCTTCCATAAAGTCCGTGACTTTTTCCAAATCTGAGGCCCCGGAGTCATGTTTGGCGGATCTTTTCTGTGATTTGTCGGAATCTTGTTGTAATTCATCCGAATCTCCATTAACTTCTTCTTCAACTCTGTTCGTTGCGGAGGCCATGATTATGAATGATTCTCTAACCAAACCAACACCATTAACCAAAGGAAAATCGGACCGAGGAACGTGGAACGGAAGGAAAATGGAACAGCCGAAGGAACGGGAACGGAATATCGTGTAAATAACGAATTTGGTTGTTGTTGTTTTTAGGAAAGCAGCCGACTACTCCAACTCCACTCCAACAGTTAACGGATGAATTATTGGACTGTTAAAAGTGTAACGTTTGAATTTTAAAAGCTAACGTTATGTCACTATTCTTTCGTTCAATACTGGTCAGGAGCCGTTCAGTTTTACGACCGTCCTTTCCTAAAAAGTCTCCATGCGTTTTAAGAAGGTTAGGTGTAGTTGAGATTTCGGCGCTGTGCCGACCCTCTACTACCTCAGCTAGCGTTTCTTGTGCTCGCCCACACCCCAAGGTTGTGGAGCAGGATGTTCAGTATGATCCCGAACCCACTCGTGAGTTAACATCCCCAACCAATCCAGGAGTTAAATACGAAGCCAAGGAGTCGCAGTATTATCACCAGTTCATGGAGAATTCTCCACTCTACAAAGACACAATTTTTGCTAGAAAAGATTTAGAATCGCTTATCATCTCGGACATTGAAAATGTTGATCATCTCTTGCAAATTGAGGACTGGAATCATGCATCCACAAGTGAGATTGTGGATGCTTTCCGCACTCTCACCTCATATGCCCGTGCAAATGGACTCGTTATAAGTGACCCACAGTTTGATAACATTTGCTCTGCTATATCAGGTTCAGTAGTCTGTGAATCCTTTTACTGTGTGCTTACCTATCAATGTTATAAATCATAACTTTCAAAATCACATTTTCAGGTAGATTTAAGGAGTTTGCTGATGATGAAATGATAGAAATTGGAAAATTACACACTCTTTGGTTATTTCCTCCCACCTCTACTGAAAAGAATTATGAACTTTTACGTCAAAGTCTTGATGACTTCTACTGTCTGCGCTATACAAATGAATGGTTCCGTACAAGAAATTACACTAAAATCTTACAAGCAGCTGATACACTTTATTGGCAAAGATGGGGAGCGAAAAGTCATTTCTTACGGTTAATGATTTATCATTTGGGAACAAAGACCCAAGAGTAAGTATAATATAATCGGTCATGTTTACAGAGCTTCAAAATAAAGTATGTTATTAAATTAATTTAATTAATTATTTTTTCAGACATCATCATATGATTCAGATAATGTTTTACCTGGGACTGATGAAGCAAATTCCAGACACTTTCAAGATGTATGATTTAGAAAAAAGAATTTTCTCATTCAGAAATCAGTGTTCTCTCCCAGAATTAGCAATTGTTGCAAATTCATTATTTAGAACAAAATCAAGATTGCAATATTATCCACTAATGCAAGAATTTCTTGTAAAAAGTTTGAAAAGTTTTTCTTTATTGGATGACTTTTTGCTGACTACCATTAGCAAGGTATTTTATGACACTTAAATAAGAACAAGTAACTAATTTGTTTGTCTAAACAATGAATTAAAAATTTCAGGGCTGCAATGAGGCACCTCAAGAACTTAAACCCCTTGTTGCTTTATTGCAAAAGAGACTCACTTCCAACTTCAATAATTTTGGGATGGTGGCAATTATTCATGCTATGTGGATATTTGTGAAGTGTGGTGTGATTGAGGAAGATTTTGCTCAGTTGGTGTATGATAAATCACTAAGCAACTTCAGTAATCTCAGAGTAAGTCAATATAGAAAATATTATCAGAATATGCACATTTTGTTGGGTTTTAATTCTATCTACTTTGACTTTCAGACTAAAGAGTTAACAAGGATTATGATTATGTTTACTGAACTTGAATCATCAGAAAGGGATTTAAAAAATCTTGGTGAAAAACTTCTAGCAGAGCTTGAAATTTCACAGAAACAAGAATGGTTTCAAAAGAAGGAGTTCATTACTGGTGGAGTTCTTCATCGCCTTCTCCTATGTGGTATCTGTCCACATGACCGTGTGAATGAGTATTTAAATTTTGTGAACCAACGTAGTGTATCTAGTCATTCAAAGATTGTAGGTATGTTCTACACCATATTTTTTTGAAAGAAAAGACTTTGATTTTTTATGTGTCATAACCACTTTATCATTGTTTTTCTTATCTTTAATGATTACTATTACGTTTTCCTTAATTTTTTATATTTTTCTGTGCTTGGAGTATAGGTGACAAATCAACAGAAGCACTAGGGATTGATGTGCATTTAGAGGTCTTTTATCCAAACTACACAGGAACTAGACTGAAACCTGATCTTCGAGAAGCAATCTATAAAGTGAGTTGATCTGTGAGTCAATCAACATGTTGAATGCACAGGTTTCAAACATTATCTTTGGAAATGGTTTTTGTATTATACTTGATGCAAGCTAGTATTTAACAAAATCTGCCTCTTTGTTTTAAAATTAGTATCGATTTGAGAACTGCTCTGATAAATTTGTTAAGTCCTGTGGAACAAAAGGTAAACGATCCAGCTTCAACTTGAAAAGAGTACAATCGATTGAAGACAGCCTTCTCAAAGTGCTAGACGGGAGAAAAGATTATATGCTCGTGAAACAGTTGGTACCATCTTTCGGCTATATAGGTACGTTTGGCATTTGTTGGACAATACTGGCAGTTCTTTCTGTACAATATTTTGCAGCAAAATTCAAATTTTTTATTTTCTCTTAATGCCAGCTTTTAGCTCACGGAACCACAGAGCTAAGGCATTAAATAAATTAATAATAAAAATTTATTTTCCAGATGTTGTGCTTCGAATTTCCCAAGAGGGCTTATTTCTTCCTATTCCTGAAGCAATGAAGTTATCTGAACGCTGGGAGATTACGAAAATACCTAGGCAACATATTGAAGATGGTGACAGATTTCTTGCTTTGACATTTATTGGTCAGTCTTATGAGTACACCAGCAAAAAAATAAGTTGCTTTCAGAGGGAGAAGAAAATGATTTTGCAAAGCCTTGGGTATAGGCATGAAGATGTAAATATTCATTTTTTAATAAATGCCATACCTATGGAGATTTTTCAGCATTTTTATCAGAAATTATTTTTTGATTATAACTTTCTTTTACAGGTGCCCATAGATAATTGGATCAGAGCAACTTCACCTCAACAGCAAACCAATCTTAAGACTATTATATCAAATGCTCTGAAAAAATAAATTAAGAACAGATTCATAAGTTAAAAATATTACTTGAGTTCAGTGATCTATCAACAAGTAGAGGTATTTAGCCAAATATGAAAAACTGTGACAACATCCTTTATTTTTCTTAACACAAGGAGTACATCTAGTATACTGGACCATCTTCTAAATTGTCATCTTCTTCATCAAGGTACTCTTCACCATTATCAAAGTAATTATTGATGTAATCAGTCCCATCATCCATTTCTTCATCAACATCTTCTTCCTCCACCTCTTCAGCATCAGAATCTGCATCCTTATTCTCTTTGTTTTCATCTTTTGCTCCTTCAGTCTCTTTTCCTTCAGTTTCACCTTCTGCATCACTTCCTTCTTCCTCACGTTTTTCAAGTTCCTCTAGTCTGTAAATAATTATGGAAACCAGTTTGTAAGAGCAGTTTAAAACACAAATTTTAGATGAGAGATCAGAAATGTACCTATTTGTAATGTCTTCAGTTTTCTTAGGAATTTTAGCTCTTCTTGTAGAGCCCTTAAGCTTTCTTTTAATTTTCTGAGGCTTTACATTGTCTCTTAATTCAGTGGGAAAGTGACTCCAATCACGCACTATATCTGCAACTGTCTTCAAAGATAGTGTGGCATTTTGGTAGCGGTCTGAGTATCTTTGAATGTTGTCAGACTTTACAACAACATTTTGGATAAAAGAAGGGGAGTCATGGAAGTAGCCGACAAAGTCCCTCTTCAGAGCCAAGAGATATTCACCTGCAACACAAAAATCATGGAAAAAAGCCACTAATTTCTCCATAGCTAGTAAATCTGACTCAATTACATAATCAATGTATCAAAACGAAATTTGTAATTACAATAGCTAGCTCAAAACTCACCCTCAACTCCTAATTCCAAGGGAACAGGTCTACTTTCCAGAGGAGGGAACAAAGGTGGCGGCTCAAGTACAGATTCAACAGGTGTTTCACTACTTCCTGGAGCTATTCCCATACGCTCACTGATTTCTCTGTTGAATGAGGGGCCACCCCCACGTCCTCTTCCCCTCCCCGCCATTCTTATTGAACTACTTTTTCCTTCTTAGTCTCAGCAACTTGTTCCTCCTCTTTTTCCCGATTTTCAACGAATAGATCCTAAAATTGAAAATGTTGATGTAGAAATTCCTAACATTTTAAAGGGTACAATTATGTTGAGGTATTCTGATACCTTATCGTAAATCACTTTAATTATCAACGAACAGCTAGGACAGGTTGCAATTTCTTCCCCAGCCTCTAATTCCTCCTAAAATGAAATTCGATTTACGTCAAAAAAATCAGCCTCGCGTAAAAGGATAACAAAAACGTATCTCTTGAGAATGGAAAAGCAGCATGTGCACAAGGTTAGGTTATAAACTTAACTTTGATATTTGGAAACGGTCACCACAAGGACAAGGGTAGTAATAAGTTTCTTCGTCTTCGTCGTATTCAAAATCTTCGATTTCAACTTCGTCGTGGAAAACAGCCATTTTACAGAAGCATCGCAAGATGTAAAATCCCCTTGACAAGACGCAGCAAATGTAAACAGACAGAAACCGACTGCTTTGCTCGGAATCGGCAGCGTACCTGCTGATAACTGGGCCTCGTCTATTTGCAGGGATGGTTTTTGAATTTAGAGGCGCGCGCGTTGTCATGTGTCGGGTGCATGAAGTTAGAGCTCTCTTGAGTGGAAACTTTACATTTGGTGTTAGAGTGGCCAAGATCAAATAACAGTTTTGATGGCTCATCAATAATCGGGCGAGGGTTCGACCACTCATATTTTTGGTGTACATGGAATATCTGGAATATTTGTGGAATATCTGGACCACACCTCGTGTTCGGGTGTCGTCGAGGATTTAATTGAGGTAAGTTTGACCATTGTCTATGTGTCGCTAACAATCACAACAACATGAATTTCATTGGGTTTTGAGGTATTGAGACATTCACAAATTCAGTAACAACCATTTATTTACATTTTGAGATACATTCATATCTACAATTTGGAACATTTTTCTGTAATTTAATTGAAACCTATATGAAAAAGGCACCGTCAGTCACAAAGAAAGACCATTTTTGAACAATCTATATTAATACTCATATTCAGTTAATCGTTAGTATCAGCAGATAAAGCACACCTGCAAGGCTGACATAGGATTTATTGTATTATTTTTATTTTGCCATTTGTGCTCCTGTGAACAGGAAGAATGATTCCCTCCAATATCACATCGTAAAATGTTGACATGAATGTTCTGAGGAACAATTAATTATGCTTTTAAGATTGGGATAAATTTGACTTAACACATTATTAGTGCCGTATAGTGACAGTTCATGTTGAATTTTAAAAAATAGCTGCACCTGCAATATTTTCCTTTTATCAGGTCGTAACAGATGACTTCATGCTTACAAACTGCAACAAACTTTTCACCTAACTTTCATGCGTTGATGTAGTTGAACATGTATTTCAGAAAAATTATGTATCTGGCACTGGCAGCTCTGAAGTAAAAACAACCAACTTCAAATTATCATAATCGTTCAATTTTAGAATTCAGATTTTATCCTGTCTTGAAGCATGCTTAGAAGTACACTAGCTTTATTTAACAAAGGCAATTGAAAAGTGACATATAGTCTGGCCAAGGATCTAATTCATTTACACATAATGTGCAATATCGGTACTTATAATGCTTCAACAATTTCTCATCTTTTCCTTTTCTTTTGGGAAAGGGAAGGCCAAAACGCCGACTCCTTCTGAGATTAACTCAGTTCTCAGTTATAGGTATTAGAAAGGCAATTATATATATGAGTTTCATTCTGTAGGCTGCCAAAACCTACCATAGCCCATCAATGGAGTATAAGTTGCTTACTAATCTAAAGGTAAGGAAAGCATCACAGTTTTTATAAATTATTTGGAAAATGAAGTTGGTCGGTAACAGAGAAAGAGGGAATGTTACTGTCATGGTGCCAAAAACTTATTATACACTGCAGTCTAGAAGTTATCTCTACACAATCATATTTACAACAGAGCTCATATTCTCCACTTACTTTTAATGATGATGAAGAATTACAGGTATCTACTACAGTATGCCTAGCTACAGACAGGAGTAGGTTTATGGAGTCCCTTAATGCAATGCAGACGACATTGGAAAGCTGTTGGTCCCGGAATCCCTCACATAGAAACCAGCTTTAACTGCAGAAATGCCGAAGTTGAATGAATCTCGTATACCAACGAGTCCTTTTAAAATACTATTGTAGACTTCTTTTATCTTCTCCAAAATTTCATTCTTAGATGTTACAAGCCCATCATTATTAACAGACCTACAAAAAACGTGATAAACTTAGAAAGTCACACACAATATACCCATATTTGGTTGAGCGATAGAAGTTGTTTTTGTGTTTCTAATATTCTCTGACATTGATACAGCTCTCCTAAAGGCTCCAGCATGGGCAGATCAATAGGGAAACAGATAAACAGCAGCGCCTTACCACACAAAAAACTGGGAAAACCCTGTCCATTGTGCTTCAAAAATTGCTCCTCTGGGCATATAGTCATGCATTGGCTGCATTTTCGAATTGCTGTCCCTATCAAGGATTCTTTAGGCAAATCGAGAGCCAGTCCATCAACCTCGTACCTGGGACATCGTCTGCTAAAGAAGTGTAAGTACAAAAGAAAGCGAAAGGGCCGGGCCAGGGAGACCGCGTGACCGCTTCCGAACTACGCGACATGGTCCCTCTTCCAGCACTGCGACCGCACCCCGTCACCAAACCACCCCCGGGCCCCTGCCCAAGGAGGTAAAAAATAATAATGATAAAATAAATCCAACTAAAGTCTTGTCGGCCTAGACCACACTGCTTTTTTGGAAGATTGTTGGACTTCCCTGCATTTGTCCTCCCCTTCATCCTTGGCCTTAATAGACACATGAACGATAATAATATTAAAGGAATCACAATATGACCCATTTGAAAATGATAGTTTTAACACGTTCAGTGGCTGCAATGCTTTCTGGGGGTTGGTGAAAACAGCAAAGCGTGACCAGATTGTGATCACGCCACACCGAATATTTTAAATTTGGTTTTACGTCAAAGCAAGGAAAAGAGAGTAGAGCAAACATGATAG
>NW_026267460.1:158562-158914 GCF_000697945.3 Frankliniella occidentalis
CGCCGGGCAGAGGCATGGGTGGCGGGGGCCCCCGGGCTGGTCCCCCCTCCCGTCCCACCCCGCCGAGGCCCGGGGAGACTAACTACCACTCGGCCAGGCCACGAGGGAAGGCCGCCGGCCGCCCCCGTCCCGCCCCGGCCACCGCGCTGACCAGCGCTGCCAACATCGCCTTGTCAGTCACGCGTAGGTGGGCGTGGGAGCAGCGCCGGGCTGGGGCGGGCTAGGAGGGGGGCTGGCCGCCGAGTTTGGCAGCCCTGCTGCGTGTGGGGCCTGGTCTGCTGCTCCGCGGGTACCGCACCACCCGCGTGAAGGAAGGAAGAGGAGGGGGAGGAGGAGGGGGAGGAGGAGGGAG
>NW_026267460.1:159068-160875 GCF_000697945.3 Frankliniella occidentalis
GGGGTGCGGGGCAGTGCGGGGTGGAGCGGCTCCGCGGGCGTCGACTCGTGTCAAATTTTGATGAGAATGGGACGGACGCGGTCGAAGGTTCAAGGGCGGGAGGCGCGATGCTGCAGTGGAGGCGGCCGCGCTTGCGCTTGGGGGATATGCGCGGCACTTACGGCGTGCAGCTCAGCTATTGGAGCCGTTGCGGTCGATGAGCGTGGGAAGACACGAGAAACACACACATGGGCACGAATATTTGAGCCGGCTACTATATACTTTTGTACTTACCTAAAGTGCGGAACACGATCTGGCGCGAGCGAAACCTCTTGCCCGCGCGGAACGCCTGCACCCACATCTGGTACTGGGTGTCGGGTAAGAGCTGGTCCAGCACCACTGACTCCGAGTTGCCCGCCACCACGATGACCACCTTGAAGCTGCGGGCAGAAGGCGCGGGCTGTAGTGAGCCTGTTCTGCAGAGACCTCAACGCCAGACGGCACGCCGCCGGTCGTTTGGGGTTGATGAGCCTTTTCTTTTGTTGTGATTCTCTTTGTGTTCGCCTGCTTTTACCTGGCATCGGTGGGCTTGTACGTCACGTCGTACTTTTCCACGTTCTCCATGTTGGTGGACCAGTTTACGTGGACGGAGGTGTGGCTCAGGAACATGACGGTGATGTTGGAGGGGGCGCCGTCGATGGCCCCAGCCCCGCCCCTGGGCATGCACCCTGGGACACAATTATAAAATAACAGCAATACTAATACCCCACTTTGGGGCATCTGGAACGAAAGGGCCACTCTTGGCGTAGTTACGGGTTTGTGTTCGTGAACTGTTCACGTGATTGCACAACAAGTTGGCCCCCTCGACTTTGATTTTCAACTGCACGGTAAAAACAATGTTCGATTAATTAAGGAAAGGGTGTAACTTTGAGGAACTCCTATATTTGAGGATTTTGTTTTAGGAAATCTCAAAAAATTATGGAAATTCAGACAGTTTTTGAGGAGACTTCCCTCAACGTCTGAGGAGTTTTTCCTCCTCAATCATGTGAAAGTTCCTCAAAGTTTTTCCCTTTTCTTCTAAAAAGCAGACGTTGTTTTTACCGTGTGGTCTTCAGCAGGACAACATTATGGTGGACGCTTGACTCACCAACCAAGGAGACGCCCGTCAGTAGGAGCAACGGCACCCACTGGAGCATACTAGGCGTGCGGGTGGGCGCGGGTGCGGGTGCGGGCGCGGGGGGTCTCCATGCCACGACGCCAGGGCGCCGTGCCGAGCGCCGCGCCGCGAGCGCCTCGCCCAGGGCGCCGTCACCCCATGAGCCGCGAGGTGCGACGCGGGGCCGCAAGGGTGCCGCGGGCAGGCTCGGCGGCAGCACCGGGACCGCTCGACCCCGCCCTCATCTGCAATCAAAAATTATGGCCACTGTGAAAAGAAGGAAGTTTTAAACGTAGTTTTAGGAAACTTCCGTCAAAATTTTCCAAAGTTTTGGAATGTATTGTCCAAGGAAAAACTGTAGGGATCTGGGTCAAACAATTTCTGAATTACTTCGATGGATTATTTAATGTTTACTGCGTTGACATGTGATTTTGCTCGTGTCATCCACCCAACCCCTCTTAGCTCTGAGTGCTTTTGTTCCATCCTCTCGAGAGTGTTCTGGCTAGAGATGCTCTGGAGATGCCCTGGAGCAGCACGCGGGGCCGCGCGGGGTATGGCGGCGCAGCTAGGGGTTACGCGTGCGGGGTATTTCCCGGGGGCGCGGGGCGCCGACCAGGTGGGCGCGCGTGGGGTATGTCCGCGGTGGGGTGGCGGGGAGAGTGGTGGTATGGG
>NW_026267460.1:160925-169513 GCF_000697945.3 Frankliniella occidentalis
CAGATTGTGATCACGCCACACCGAATATTTTAAATTTGGTTTTACGTCAAAGCAAGGAAAAGAGAGTAGAGCAAACATGATAGAAAAGGGATTGAGAAAATTGCGCTTGTAATGAATTTCCCTTTCAAGAAAGCTCTACAGTTTGACAAAATAAGGCAAAGACCGACAATATTATTCAAACATGGGCAGTAAGCTAGATTTTTTCACTTTTGAGCTATAAAATCACACATCAAGATTGCCAACACATATCTTCGCCCATATAATGACAAGATAAAATACAAAATAAATACAAATTGTTACTTATCAACACTGAGACTACAGTGTAAATATCGACCTTTTTGCAAATCAAAACTTTCCTTGCAAGATTGATGTGCAATTGGTTGAAAGCTTAGCTGAGGGCCGCATTAATGGCCCTGCTGCTTTCATTGTTTGATTTTCTCTCTATGCTCTCAAAAATAACAGTTCTATTTCAGTGTATGTAGTTTTTTCATCGCTCTCAGACTCGTACAGCCATGTACCCAATACAATTGACACACAAAAACCCTACATATTTATTAGACTTCATTAGCCTACTCTAATTAATCATTTTTCGCAGGAATCCTTTGTAAAATAATTTTTTCAAGATTAGAAGTGTGCTATATGGGAGTAAGAAAGGATACCAAATATATTTCACAAAGAATTCGCGCAAAAAATGTGTACCTTTTATGAGGAGAGGTTTCCCTTGCGTTCATCAAATGATCAAATAATAAATTTAAGTCAGTATGTTTTAAAAAAGGAAAAAAGATACTCATTGACACTCGTACATCCACGCTCTACGCCATACACATGAAAGCGTCCATCCACTTCTGGTGCCCACATTGTGGTCACAGTGAGTCCGACTGCCCCTCGTTGTCCTCCAGGAGGCAGTACTTGGCGCACGGCCCGCCCCGGGCCCCGTGGTCCAGGCCGTCCACGGCCTTGTCGTGGTCACAGGGTGCAGGGGCGGGCCAGTCGCGCTACAAGTGCTGCTCCAGCTCCTCCGGCGCATCGTTGTCGCCGGGCGGCGAGGGCCCGGACACGGACAGCACCGGCATCTCGTACTGCCCTCGGCGGCGGTGCCGCTTCCTGCGCGCCGCCGCCGACAAGCTCGGCGCCTCCTCGTCGCCGGCGCCGTCCTCGGCGTCGTCCTCGTCGTCGTCCGCGCCACCGCCGGCGCCGCCGCTGACCGACACGGCCGCGTGCAGCGGTATGTTCTCTGCCGAGCGCGCGCGCCGCGCCCAGGGCCTAGCCAGCCCCGAGGCGAGCAGCGAGGCGGCCAGCGTGCGCGCCGAGCCCGCGTACCCGCTCGCCGAGGAGGTGCCCGCGCACCCCGCCGTCGACCCCGACCGCTGCGCCGAGGCTGCCGCCGCCGCCGCGGCCGCGTGCTGGCACTCGGCGCTGATGTAGATGGCCGAGTTAACGCGCGACCGTACCAGCGGCGCCAGCGGCCGGTGGATCTGGATGGAGGAGCGCGTCCGCAGCCAGGACTCGTCCGCGTCGTCGGCGCTGCAGTGCGCGGGCCAGTGGAGGTGGTGCTGCAAGCACAACAGAGTCAGTGCGGGGTCCGGGACGCGGAGCGCCACGCCGCGCCAGGGCGAGCAGGGCTCGAGCGTGGAGAAAACGGGCCACCTGCTCGGCGGGCTGCCTCCCTACCCTGGCAGGGCGTGCTCACTTCGTAAAATAGGAGGTTTTGTCAGCCACCTTCAACAGCACAGTTAGTTGAACGCGTGTTATTTGGTGACAAACGTGAAGTCAGCCTATGTACATTCTGCAAAATAGTACAGGTATACAAAAGCGTTATGAACATATATACACATACAGCTAAGGGGTGTCAATCAATACACAGGATTAGGAACGAGCAGATTATAATTTCACATTTACAGGGGAGTGGCATATATTCACAAATTTTAAAATGACATTCAAGACTTGAAAATATTTGTGGCCCTTCTTTGACAAACACGAAATTTAGCACCTGTCGAGTTTTTAGTTCCTTTTGCCGAGGCACTTTTTAAATGGTGCTGATAAGCACCTTTGCTTTTCCCGGTGTGGTTTTGGATTTACAGTAGTTCTGTCACGTGTTGTCACAGAGCAATGCCGGTGAAGGGCACAGCGGACGGGGTTTGAAGGGTGGGAGTTGGGGGTAGTGTGCAGGCGGGCACGGCCCCGGGGGCCGGGGCGGGGCCGGGGTCGGCCGGAGGGGTGCATTAGCCTTAGTTCCGAAATCAATAGGACAGAGCAAAGGCCGAACAGACCACCTGCCTGACCACACAAAGTGCGCCCAACTCTCCCAAATCCACACAACGGAGCGGGCGTGTGCAATGTAAAATAAACCAATCAGCATTTTTACAACAGTTTGAAATTTTCAATTATCAACACAATTTAAAACTGTAATGTTTGAACACAAATGTAAACTGTAGGGTTTTAGATTTAGAATTTTGATTTAAAGGTACGACTTAGCCGATTTGTACAAAAATGATATGGAAAGTCCAATAAAATACTTCCGTTTTTCTCAGTTTCATCCGCCAAGTCACGTCTGCTTGGCGCCTGCGAGTCTCTGGGTAGGCCGACCCGCAGTACACATATGCACTGCAGGCAAGATGTTGCCTATCTACCAGGCGCTATGAGAGCTTGCAGAAGCTAAACTTGGCTGGTTCATAACCACGAATGATGGACGTACTATCGGGACGATCCCTTAGGCTTTATTTGCAGTGTGAATGGTTGGATTGGGCGACTAGTCCGTTGCCACTGCCGGATGAAGTAGGACTCATGCGATTGATTTGTCTCCATTTATCTCACGATCGTGCCATGTGCCATCGTTAGTGAGTACACTTGTGGACAAAAGCAAGTACCCCAGCACGGCGTTTACATGTTTCTCTCTCCCGAAGAATGATTGTTAGTTGTCAGTCAGTGCGGAGGTATTTGCTCGCACGCCACAAAGCTCTTGTCATTACCAGGTGGGTTGGGGCCGGAGGCCGCGGCCGCGCCGCGCCACTCTCCTGCTTGTCCTGCAATATGTGACGCTAGGCGTGAGAAACAAGTTACAAAGCGACAGGTATGTGTGCGTCGTGTGCAAGACTATGGTGGAAACAAAAGATAACCAACAGGATACTGGATTGTTTGCGTCATACCGCTCTTGTCTGATCGCCTGGTCAAATGGGTTCGATGGAAATGAACTACGATCTACTCTTTTCGTTTACGTGTGCCGAAGAAAGCCAAATTTCTAGTTCGTCTTGTCAAGCTTGGAGGGTAAATCTTTATACTGTGGGTAACTATAGATAGGGTTGGGTACAAGAGCGCGCCTATATCTACGGCTCTTTTACTCACTAGAATCATGCCGACTATGGAATGGCCCACCGTACCTACCATAGACCTGTGCAGGACTGGAGAGGCCTCCCTGCCCCAGACCCGGTCTTTATACTCCTACAAAGGACGCACACAATTTTAAGACAAAATTAGGACGGTTTTAAACGGCGGATGCCGCAAAAGTATAAGCAATGTGACACTTCACGGAAACGGTTGTTGGCCTTCGCGTGGGTTTATGAGGCAGAGCCGGCCAGTGCCACCCTGGTCTAAGGCTATGATAAAGGAGAGGAACACCGGAGTCATTTAAGAAAAAAATATCTCTACTACTGACTGTAAACTCTAATGGACGTAAAAATAATTGGAAATGTTTGGTGGTTCTAAGTGGGGAGGAGATCGAATGGAGTTTAAAGAGCAGTAAAATCACCCACTAATAAAACACACAACACACGCTAAAGCAGTTAATAAAAGGTAGTGAGCCAGCCCTGCTGACAGCCAAGCCACCCTAGACGTCGTGGTGGGTGAGAAGCATGACCGACTCCAAAAGGGAGGCCTCACACTGCTGCGGCTGTACAACGCTTAGGGTGCCGCGTGCCGAGGTGGAGGTGTTGGTGGATGTGGTGGTGGCGAGGCAGTTTAGGTGGGGGGGACTTACGCGAGACCCTTGGCCGCCTGGAGGGCCGAGGCCGGCGGCGGCAAGGCCTTTTGGCGAGGCCGTGGGCGAGGGCCAGGGCGAGGGGCATGCCGGGCTCGACGCCGAGTGCTAGGTGTCGGCCCGGTGCAGGAGGGCGAAGCGACAGTTGCAGTCTCGGGGCTCGGGCCGTGGCGACGCGTAAGAGCTGAAGCACTGCTCCAGCACGCAGCAGCCCTGGCAATGTGACCACCGTGCACGCGTTAAGGGTCGCCACAAAAAATGCCGCAAGCGACGGAAGAAATCACCGCGCTCGGAAACAAAATGAATAACAGGACAACACATAGCCCCGTCACACTACTCTATCCAGAGGGAAAGTGGTGCGGCCCTCCTAAGTTCTACTTTACAGCACACATGAACGACTGTCGCTTGCAACGTTTTGTGGCCACCCTATGTCCAGTCGCGCGTGGACGCTCTGTAGCAGGCCTCGCCTCACCCGCTGCCGCTCGAACGACGTGTCGCTCAGCGGCCCTGTGCGCTTTTACTGAATGTCTGTGATGTTCCTTTGTGTGTTTTTGACGCAAGCACGCGTCTATTCCTCGAAACGGCATTTAACACCAACAAAAAAAGAGACAAAAGTAGTGTGAACAAAATGTAACAGTGGGAATGACAACACAAAAAGGGATTTCACACAAACAGTCAAACTGTTGGTAAGGGCGTGTAAACGAAGGGGTCGAGCTAAACCTCTAGAGATTTGAAATCCAGGCATCTGCACAGTGAGAGACATTCACATTCCGAACAGGTCGCAGCGCCCGAACTAGCACGGGCTCATGCAGTCCTCGGGCACACATGCCCGACTCGCTCGCCGTCAACCTGTTGTCTGCAAGAGTAAAGGCGATGACACGAAGCCCTACACTAGTCCTGTGTGTGTTGGTGTGAGGGTACAGTGTGCTGTGCAGGTGCCTGCCTTCCCTTTTCTCTCTCTCGCACTCTCTCACTCTCTGGTGGACCTACGCTCTGGTCGCCCCCGGCTTGCGTGGACGCTTCGGGCCGGGCGCGCGGGGTTGGGCGCCCATAGGCAGCCCTTTGCAAGAGGCGCAGAGAGGACGCTCAGTCAGAACCTCCTGGGACGAGCTCATAGGTCTAGAAGAACATGCATGCGACAGAGTTAGTGGCCTTGTCAACGGGCGTGCACGTTCAAGGAAGGTTCGGCTCAGGACACCCGGGCGGGGACTCGATGAGGTGCGTGCGCATGGGCGCGAGGCGACTCCTGGTGGGAAAACCAAACGGATGAACACAATGGGCATGGGTCGAGTGATCGGAAATCTGTAGAAAGCACGAGCAAGTCGATGGGCGTTTATTGCGACCGATGAAAGCAATACCATGATGTGGTCGATGTCAGCGAGAGAACGAGAAAGTAATGCTTCAATGAACGTTGAGATTTTACTCGAGTTCGTGTGAGAACTGTCTCCATTTCAGTTTGAGATGGAGAGAACATAAGAACGAAGCAGTATGGTATGGACTGCAAAGTGAATGACAAGCCTTGTGCAAATTATGATATAGCTTCCACAAAAATGGCGATGACGATTTGATGCAAGTCTGATCTCTTCTGCTGGCCATGAAATTAAACTATAACATTGACATAATTAATCTTTAAAGTGAATTTTCTTTTTGTAAGCGTGTGCTATTGCTACGTTTTACTTACAAAATTGTGACAAACTGGAAAGGAGGGGCACTTATGAGGTGCACACTGTAAAACAAAAACAATATTTTTCAAAAAAAAGTGGAATTGTATTAATGATTTTGCCGCTGTCGGACTTGCGAAATGTGAAACGGTTTTCCTTTCTATCTATGATTAATGTTGTGGGCTCCTTTAGGATGGGAAAGGGAAAAGGATGTCTACGGATGTCCTTTCGAGAACCTTCCTCCAACATGGCTGTGGCTGACCAAAATGTGATAGGTCCTTTATTATTTCGCGATCGTGGATTGATAAAATTCAAAAATGTTTCAAAAACGTTTTAAAAAATTATTTTCTGTTTTTTTTTTTGTTTATCTTAGAAAAGGAAGAGAAGAACCTTGAGACTCCAGTTTACCTGTGAACACGACGAGGCGTGCTGGCCGGCGCAGGGCGCGCCGCCGCCGCCGCTGCAAGCCCCCGTGCCAGGGACCTTGAGCTGCTCCTTGTAGTCGGGCTGGTATGGCAGCAGCATGCGGATCTTTCCCCACCGGTTGAAGAAGAGCACGATGGCGCCCACCCACACGACGAGCACCAGCAGCACGATGCCCACCTCCACGCCGCGGACCTGCGACCACCCGCCGGACTCGGTAAGTCAGACTCAAGAGGTATCAGTTCACTAGGAACGCGCCACCATCCATGGGCAGTCGGCAGGCCTTTGAATGGCGTGAAACGTGACTAAAGCGCCTGTGAAGTTGAGGGTAGGCAACCATCGCACATCGATGCGATTCGTGGCCTACCTCGCAGGCTGCCACTCTAGCGAGAGCCGCTGGCTGGAGACCCATAGGAAAAAAAAATATATACAGGGGAGCTGGTACGATAGTTCAAATAGAGAGAGCGCTAAAGTACTGTACTGATCTAGGTAGGAATAGTCGGGTGTCGTGAACACATTTTTTATTCAAGTGGAATCTAAATGTGCGCGCTACAGTGCACATAGAAGTGCCCAAAAGCGATGGTTATTATTGACGTTAAGTTATTTTAGAGCTAAGGAAATGTGGTCTTCTACTATCAAACTACGAACGGGTTTTGTTGAAAAAGCCGTCAATCGAACTACACAAAACAATTGCCTTGGCGAGCACCAGCTCAAAGTGGTGCTCGCTCAGGCAGTTCCGAGCTCCCGCGCCGCACCCATTTTCCCGTGGTTAAGCGTCAAAAGATTCGGCAAAACAATGCCGAGCGCCAAACTCTTAAGCACAGTGTCTCGAGTAGGTGGGATCGGCATGCTTCTGCTTGTGACTATGAAGGTGATATGCGAAATATATCACAAGTTTTGCAAAGAGACAGTATACACGAATGATCTTGGCGAAGAGAACTACCAATGCAAGTAGTGAAAAGAAGTGTAACATATTTTACAAGATGAGAGCACGATTATTATTTCAAATCACGAGAAAGAGGAAAACCACAAAAAATAGAGATATAGAGGTAAAAAATATGTTAAAATTCCTGGCGAGGTGCAGCTCAGGTCGTTCTCGTCCGGTAAGGGTATACATACTGTGGACCACACCTGAATGAAATCTTGCGGCACGGGGGGGTTGGGGGGGATGACGAGCCCCTTGTTGCTCTTGGAGGGGCTGGCGGGGCCGCCGGGGACGCCGGGGCCGCCAGGGGGCCCGCTGGCCGCACCTACCCCGGGGGAGCCTCGGGCCGCGCCCAGGGCGCCGCCGAGCGCGCCCAGCGGGGGCAGGACCGTGGCCGGAGGGGCGTCGGGGTCCGCTGCAACAAATCAAGAGGACATGTGTTATCTCAGTATAACGTGTAGGGTTTTTCAAGAGTATCGCGAGCACCAAGAAACCCGCGGTGTGGTGTAGGTAAGGGGTGAAAAGGGAGGGGAGAAACAGCTGGACACCCCCCCCCCCTTTCCCTTCTCTCTTTCTCCTTGCGGTTGGGGAGTTCTGTCAAGCACAAGTCGATCAAGTTTAATAATTCTGCTCGCTCTGGACGCGTGGTTGGGGCTGAGGTGGAGGGCCCGCTCTGTTACACTCCCCTGCGGCAGCATCACGGCCCGTCATCATCGTGAGAGTCCCACGCATGCACCGCGGGGCGCCGGGTGCGCGCAGTTAAGCCCTTCAGCCCTCAGCAGCCGGCGGCGCGCAGACGGGGGTGGCCGGCCGGCCCCGGGCCGAGGCTCGACCGCGGCAAATAGACACGCCTGCGTCACCGCGGATAGGGCGTGGGGAAAAGGCATGAATGCGTAATCGGTGCCCCTTGGGGCGTGGCGGAGCCTCCCGTCCGCCGGGGATATCCTCGCGGCGCCCGCGTCACCATAGCAGCCATCACCACCACCACCACCCCCTTGCACGCACCCGCACACGTCAGTGACGTCACTCGCAAACCTCAGGGACGTCATCCGCCACACGTCAGTGACGTCACTCGCAAACCTCAGGGGACGTCATTACATTAGTGACGTCACCCGCGCGCGACGCGTCACGCAGGAAACAATCCAATTCGCATCGCATCGGTGCCCTCCTTGCTGTACTGTACCGCCGCCCTTTCAGGGGTTTTCATTTCAGCGATGGGTGCGTGGCGTGGTCGTGGCGTGGACTGTACCCAGCCGTATACGATGATGGCGGTCCACCTTCGTCGAGGCGTAATCGTATAAGAGAAGAAAAAAGAGACAAACGTAAAAAAAAAACAACAACAAAAAATAACTCTTTTTGAATTGTAGAAAAAAAACTGTGCAGGATTGAAAAAAGTCGGGAAAAGTTTTTCGCCAGTGTAATACGGTAGACTGGCATTCAATTTGAACGCCAGCGTTGTTTACCCGAGGCGCTGATGGAGCCTTCCCCCCGCGACGGCCTTTTGCCTTCCCTGCCCGCGCCATCACATCCGAAAGGTCATCGCGGCCGTTATCTCCGCGCTGATGTAAATGCGACCTGCTGGAGGAGGGAGAGGGAGGGGGGGGGG
>NW_026267460.1:173918-176348 GCF_000697945.3 Frankliniella occidentalis
CACCCGCTCATTGGGGGCCCATCAAATAACCCGACTAAACCAGGCGAGGTGAGCGAGCGCGCCCCGCGCCCGCGCTCAGCGCTGCCCGCTGCGGTGTGGTGTGGAGGGGACTCACTCATTGCAACCCCCTCCCCGCCGGGCCCCGGGCCCCATCAAGAGGGCACGCAGGCACGCAGGTACGCAGGCTCCCGAGTACGGACCACTCCAAACCCGGTGGGGACGGGGGTACTGATGGGTCACCACCGGGCCGGAGGGGATATTCGGACACCGACTTTCTCGCTCTCGCTGTCTCCTCTCACCAACTCTTCCTCTCTCTCCTGCTACCTCTGTTGTGGGCCGCCTCACCCGGAGCTACAACTGGGGCCAGCCCAGCGTGCAACGCTCACTGTCCATTTGCGTCGCCACCCTACTTTTCCTCTCCCTCTCCCCTGTCCCGGTGTATTACGAGGGGGTATTCACCACTCTCCAAAATCGTGGCCCGGCTACTCCATATTTCCGTTATTACTTCTATTACCCTTTCTATTACCTCTTTTACCCTTTCTATTACATGTATCACACAACCCTTATGCACCTATTACACGACCATTAGAAGAGAAAAATGTTGGCATCACCATTGAATTTTGACGCCAGATTATTGTGTATGATCAATTTCAGTACAGTCATTGTCCCTAAATTCGAACGGTTTTTGAGGAAAAACGCCTCTGACATCTAGAATTTTTGAAATATGAAAAATCGCTGGGGATTCTAGTATCCTCACGTCGAGACGCATCTACCACCCTCCGGAAATATTTTTTCGCGCTAACGGTATAGGGGTGAGGGCTGTTTGAATCGTGTCCGTATTTAGGAACCATTGCGTCCTAAATTCGCCCAAAAATCACTCATTCTCCATTAAAAAAAATTTTAAAACCAAAAACCTAATTTTGGCGAGTATTACCTAGGTACCCCCGACTACTATTACCTGAGTGGATACCCCCTCGGTGTATTACCACACGTCAATAAGTGCACGGAGAGAGTGACAGCGCGCGAGTGACGGAGAGAAAGTGGTTGGGGGACAGAGACCTGCGTTACGGAGACCTGGGTTATATGGAGCTACGGCGGTCAGCTGGTGCAACCGCAACACTAAATAGCCTCCGTGTGAACGATACACGCACACACGTCACCGGCCGGTGCGTGTGTGGCGGGCGTTCTATAGGTGTTCCAGGAGGTATCGCAGAGGACGACCGTCGTATATAGCATGAGAAGAAGGAGAAGCAGGGCTTCGCGGGGCGGGCGGAGTCTTGGGCAAACTGCCGGAGAGAAAACAAACGGCGGAAGGAAACCGAAACACACACACACACGCACACACTAGGGGGAGTTATGTGTGCTGGGGGACAGATACGGCGGCTCAAATCCCGCGGCGCCCAAGAGCCCGAGAGCAGGCTCTTTCGTTTTAAACACAACCACACACACGCCCTCAAGTTTAACACACACACACACACACACACACACATGTGCGCGTGCTCTCGCGCCGGGCCATTAATGTTGCACGTCCAGCGGCCATAAGGCCCCGTATTGCCTGTGCCATTCATTAGCGAGAGACCGCAGGCCCGCGGCCGCGCGCCACGCCACGCCACGCTACGCCGCGCCACGCTACGCCACGCCACGCCACGTCAGCATGCAAGGGCCCGGTGCCCTGCACCGGCTGCTCAGCCCGTAATAACGACAACAACAATGCACCCGCGCCCGCGTTTGCTGCGGCGAGTAGCGCTACGGCGATGTTGCAGGCCGCCGCAGCCGGTCACCTTGTAAAAGCGTTATCACCAGCCCCCTCTCTGCTTTGAAAGCGGCGGCGCCGCCTATTATCAACGGGGCGAGCACCACCGTGTTCAGGTATGCGGGGCACGGGCCGGTTGAGGGCCCGGCTGCGCGTCGAGCAGCACGCTGCCTCGAAGGGCACCTGCCTGCTGCAGGCTAGCGAGTGGGCCAACACGACCGCCAGACAACGCGCCTACACACACGCTGTGTGGTCGACAGGCATGCGCGCTTTATGATTCCGTTCGTCGTCACCCGTCAGCCGCGTGCAGTTGTTTCGGGTGGAAGGCGACCTGCAGCAGGGATAGGCGTGGTGCTCTCGCCTACCCGGAGCGCCTGCAGGTTTGTGGGTTAGGCAACGCGGCCCACAGGGTACTCGGGCCCGCTGCCTACCCGGAGCGCCTTATCAGCGTCACCACGCTGATACTCGCGGTCCCGCCCCGCCTCGGCCGGGCACGCGCCTCGGCCAGGCACGCGCGCCGACGCCCGGCGCAGCACAGGGGCAACGCCTGAGATAGTTACGCGTGCCGATTGAGCGCACCACTCATAAGATATTGAGATATGATGCTGGAGCGGGTCTCACCCGCTGCCGAAGGCAGGCAGTCTAGTTTTACACCTCAAACCGTTCGGTTCGGACCA
>NW_026267460.1:176398-176993 GCF_000697945.3 Frankliniella occidentalis
CGCCCCCGTCCACGTCCCGCCCCCACCACACACTAGGGGCATCTCAAAATGCCGCTCGCCCCTTCCCCCACCGTCTACCCCTACACAGGGCGAGACACTGGCCGAGTTAACTTTAGCGAGAACAAGACCGCATCACGCCGCAACAAACAAACGCGAACTGCTCGCACTTCCCCGGCGAACACATCCGCTTTTCTCACTCACTTTGTTGGGCCGATAGGTCGACGGATATAAAAGTTAAGGGACGGGGATAAAAAGACGGCAGCGAACGAACCACTCGAAGGACTCCGCGGTAAGTTACTCTCCGAGTGGTTTTGTGGTTCCCGGGGGCCGCGTCGTGAGGGAAGGACGGCGATGACGCTCCCCCGTCCGTACCTTCCTTCTGGCTGACGCGATCCGGGAAGGCGGTGGTCGTGCGGTGGTCGGCCTGCTGCACGGACTGCCCCCGCTGGAGCTGCCCCCGGGGGAGCTGCCCCCGCGGGAGCTGCCCCCTCTGGGGCCCAGGCCCTTGCGGGGCCGCATGCTGCGCGGGGGCCAGCGCGGGATAGGGCGGCCGTGGCCGCGGGGCGCCCGTCGTCATGGCGTACTGACCGACCGC
>NW_026267460.1:179819-181963 GCF_000697945.3 Frankliniella occidentalis
TTCAATAACTATCCGGAGTGAGCAAAGAGTGGACAAGTGCGTGCGAGAGAGAGGGATCACCGAGCCCGTGACCATCAGTGGCCCATGTAGCCGAGTGCGGACGTAGGCGACCACATCCACACCTGAGGCAGAACGGCTGCCTACCCAGCGGGCGCCGAGTGCATCGGCGCATCACCACCTGTCCAGAGTCAGCGTTTGTGTGTCACCCCCGAGCGGCGCAGACAGCGTCAGCAACCAAACACCACAAAGACTGATAGCCTGCAGGTCGACGGGTAGGCAACGCGCCCAACAGGCGCGCCTGGGGGTTGCCTACCCGCTGCTCCGCAGGCGCGTCGGGCCGGGACGACGGTAGGATGGATGAACGGCTCGCACAGTGCAAAGCATGGCCCGCGGCCGAGCTGGCGGCGGCCTTGGGTTGCACTGGTGGGGCGTGGCGGGGCGTGGTGGGGCATTGTGGCTGACAGTTGTTACTCCGGGCGAGCCTGTCACTCCACAGCGACAGCAGCACTCTGCCGAAACAAGCAGCTTTCTCTCTCACTTTCTCTCTCACTTTCTCTCCCCCCCCCTCTCTCTCTCTCTCTCTCTCTCTCTCTCTCTGCGAGAGGACGCCGACGCACAGTGGGCTAGAATCCAAAAAAAGCGGACAAAAGTATGATAATTTTTTAACGATTTGGGCTAATACGACTAGTGGCCTTTGTAGCGCAATGTTTAAGGATTTCAAAACGCATTAGTTTGTATTTTTAGCTGCAAATCTTCACCTTGAAATATCATTTTGAAATCAGCTATTTTGCGGTGCCCGCATGGACGGCTCTAACCTCACTATCTTATATTGTTATTTTTATCGTTGTTCATAGCTTCAGCCACCCACACGTTTGCTGACGTGTTGTTCTAGACACAACGAAACATATCAAGGTGCAGGCCATCGAATTTTTACCCCCCACCCCCCAAAAAAAGTGAAAAGTAAAACCCTCCCCTGATTGCGATTTGGGCCAACTTTAAAAGGCCGTAAGTAACGAAATCATGAAAAATCAAAGAAACCGACTATTGATTCTTGGAGTTCGAAACCTTGTTTACAGGATCCCGTAGTCGGTTTTTGCGGTAATTTGCGGTCTTGCGAGAAAAAGACTTGTTTTTGGACGAATTTTGGTGGACTTTGCGGTGTCGCTGCCAGATAGGGTCGCCTAACCGACCGCACCTCGTATGAAATCATTGAAAAAGTGTCAAAAATCCCTTAAAAAATCATGCAGAGCTCTAAAAACTCAGAAAACAATCAAAACAAAAACCTATTTAAAAAATCGTAAAATCTTGTAAAAATGGAGAAAAAAGCGCAAAAATTCGAAAAAAATCTTGAAAAAATCAGCAAAAAATCAGCAATAATCAGCGCAACTGTAGACCTCCGTAACCGAAATTTCACGTAATTTGAGTAAGATTTTGAAAACTCCCCCCCTTTTTGACCTGGATCCGCCCCCTAAAAATTCAAAATTATTTAAAAAATGGAATCAGCGCACCCGAAAACCCCCCTTAACATACCGACATCGTATGTGCGGTGCACCCAATAACTGTTATGATTTATGTCCGCTTTTTTTGGATTCTAGCCCACTGTGCGACGACGCGACGCCACAATCTACCCGCGGCGGCACGGTGCCTCGGCGCGACGCCGCCGGCAAAAAATCCTCTGAGCGCAATTTCGTACTCGCCGCGTGCCATCTTTTCCCCTCCGCCGCCGTGTTTTGTTTTCTCAGGCATCTCCCGCTCGCCCCCGCCATTCTCTCACGCGAAATGGAGCGTTTGCTAAACATCAAGAAAAGATTTGCTGTTTTTTATTTGCGGTTTCGGCTGAACGTTGGTGTTTAACCATAGCAACACTTTTTCTCTAATGAGCTGAGCTCTTGATTTTTCTGCAGCCTGCAAAAATACGTTGGATGATAAAGGTAAATTAACATTCGACGAAATATTCAATAGAGAAACAACGACAAATAAAACAGCAAACTTTTTGGGAGCTGTTCCTCAGCAAATGCTCTCTTTGCGTGCTTCCGGGCCCCTCAGAACCATTTACTCGTTTCCGCGCCTCCCGTGAGTGAATTTCCGAGTCGCCGTTGCTGACACAAATCATATACATCAAGACGCGACGGCGCGGGGGTGGG
>NW_026267460.1:182143-182474 GCF_000697945.3 Frankliniella occidentalis
GGGGGTAAGAGGTGTGTGTAAAGGAGTGAAAACAGAGACAGAGAAGAAAAGCGCCCCTGAGAAATTGTGAGAGAGTGTTTCTCCACCGTGCTGAATCAGGCGGAGTAAGGCGAATATAACGGTGCCTGCAGGTACGAGGAGGAGGAGCGGTGGGAGGAGATTGGGCGGCGCCGGCACCGCGAGGAGGGCAAGAAAAACACGACAATAAGGGGCGGACGTTCAGAGTGCAGCTGTGACGGGCTTTTGCACGGCTGTTGCGTAAGCAGACCTTTCCACCACCCTCTTCCTCCCCTCTCCTCCCCTCTCCTCCTCCTCCTCCTCCTCCTCCTCC
>NW_026267460.1:182639-187101 GCF_000697945.3 Frankliniella occidentalis
CTCCTCCTCCTCCTCCTCCTCCTCCTCCTCCTCCTCCTCCTCCCTCAGGGCTTCAGCGTCACACTGGCGACGCAGCGTGAAAGTGTGCTCGGGGCTCCGTAGGGGCATACTGGGTGGCGGAGGAGGACGAGAAGTACGGGGGACTGGCAAAGTGACCCAGATTGACGTGCAAGTGATGTGGACGGGGAGGGGCGCGTGGCGGTCACTCACCCGCGTGACGTCATCGCTCGTGGCGCTCCCGCGAGAACCTCTTCATTGGGCCGTAATAAGCGCGTCTCTCTCTCTCTCTCTCTCTCTCTCTCTCTCTCTCTCTCTCTCTCTCTCTCTCTCTCTCTCTCTCTCTTTGTCAGTCGGCGTCTATCTCCCTCTTGCTCTCTTCACACAGGACGGGCCCATCCCTCTCTCGCCAAAACAACTCGAACATATCGATCTCTCGCTAGTGAGGCCCTGCCTGGCGCTGCCGGCTAGACCCCCTGCGGGACCTCCTGCAGGGCGCTGGTTTGGTTGGTTAGTGGTCGTGTGCCGACGACGCCACCGGTATTCGCTTTTGTGCGCGCTAATGCTTGCTGCGCTGCATAAATGTTTTCTTCCCCTCTTCACGTCCTTGTATAACCTTTTTCTTTTATTCATTCGTTTCTTGTTTTCTTTTCTGTTTTTGCCTCAAATAATATTTTTCGTCCTCCTGATACGTTTTTTAGCCCGTATGGTTGAGGCTTCCTTTCGTCCGTTCACGCATCAAACTCTTTCATTGAGTTTGATAGCAAAGGAGGGGTTGGGGCTGAAGAGCTCCGTTAATCCCTATATCCTCCTGATGGATCCCCCGGCCCCCTCCCCTACCTCCTCCTCCTCTCCGCTTCAGCAGTCACAATAATGATGATGACCGAGGTCAGCCCATCTCCTTGATGGGACGGAGTTTGTCGGCAGTTTGACTCGCGCTGTGGCCGCTGACCGCCCAGCAAAGGACTGTCATGCGAAACACTATGGCACTGCCGTCTGGCAAGAAGTGACCACACTATGGACTGGGCAGAGAGGGCACGGCCGTCCTCCTTGGGCTGTGGGACGACCTTCATGGCTTTGCCTCATCAACCCAATAAATGAATGAATAATACGTGTTTTGAAGCCATTTTATAAGTTACTTTGGAGAGTGTACAGTGAAAACCTTTGAGTGAGGTGCCTTTCTCGAAATGAGTGAGACAATTTTGCCTCGCTCAATCAGAACGATGACTTTAGGGCTTACCCTATTTGAGTCATATGCACAGAATTCTCACTCTGAAGGAGTAAGATTTCCCTGACCTCGCTAAATTGCAGTGAGGAACATCACTCTCATATGGTGAGGACCTGCAAATTGTGACTCAAATTGGGTGAGAGTCAGATATCTCAGTGTATACTTTAGTGTAGGAATCAAACATATGCTTGTTACTTATTTGTTGGGGGACATAGAAGGGGTAGTTGATTGGATTTGGAAAATTACCCCAGGCGTAAAAACAACATAGACATTGGCGGAGGGGAAGAAAGGATTGGGGGAAGGGGGAAGGAGGGGGGACGGGGGCCGTGTCCGGTGGGGCCGGCCTGGCCTGGTGTGGTGGTGTTGTGTGTTGTGTGAGTGAGCGAGTGCGGGTGTGTGAGTGTGGTGTTGTAACAATGTTATCTGCTCATCGATTGTTTCCCGGAAAGGGTGCCATGTCCACCACTGGGACCCTACACTACATCGCAGCAGCAGTCAAGCAGCAGCAAACTTTGTCGTCTCGCCGTCTTCGACACCGCCGTTTTATAGCACTCCGCGGGCACTCGTATTTTATTTCGCACTTCCATTCCGTCTGCGCGAATCGCTGACTTTGGCATTAATAAGCTGTCAAGAATGGTGCGCAGAGCACTGTAAAGTAGTGCGGGGCTATAAAGACATGTCTTGAGGTCCTTCCACAGGTCAGCCTATAAACGAACCTATCAATAAAACATGTTTCTGCAAACAGAACCCTTTTAGAGCCGGAATTCTCCCACTCCCCCCACCTCCCGTATCCTCTCCCCACCCTGTTCCGACCTTCTCTGGGTCCCCTGGTTCCACTGGTCCTCCTCACTTCTGCATCCTTCACGCGACCTCCTTTTGCTTTCAATGTTTTTTGATGTTTCGTTGAAGTCACAGTCGGTCATACAGCGACTTTCGCTCCTGAAGGAGACAGAGCTGCGAGCGCGAAGCAAGAGACAGGTAGACACAGAGGAAACGAGAGGTGGAAGACGAATGAAGAGACAGAGAACAGAGGGACTGGGGGTATAGGTCGGTTGGGTAGGGTGGGTGGGACGATGTCAAGGGTGGCACTCCTACCGAGTTGCGGGGAGGGAGGGAGACACTGTCTTTGATATGTATATGCGCCCCCCCTCTTCCCCGTATATACGTACGGTTCTTCGGAAAACTGAATACGAAAGGCTACAAAACACAGCTGCTGGCTCCTTCCGCGTCGGCGGCCGGAGCACTGCACTTGGCGCCCTGCTGCTTTCTACTATAACCCGACTATAACACCGTAATAATACTGACGATGATAATAATAATACATTTAACGGCACAACACAGTCTGCCGCTGCGCCACTTCGCCAGCCGCGCGGCCCCTCCTGTTTATATGTGAATTATTCTCGAGATTATTCTTTTTCTGCTAGCTCGCTCGCCTCCCACCCCCTCCCCCCGTTCCCGGAGCACGCTTCAGGCTACGACTCCTCGCTGCCCGCCCGGTTTGTGTCCGGTTGTTGCCGGTCGGCGGCGCTGTCCGCCCGAACCGCCCACACCGACCAAACCGCGCCCCGTTCTCTCTTCCTCGTCCCCCGAAACTTCTCGTCAAAAGTTGAACCGCAGATTTTCAACTCGGTTTCCTCTCCCCTGCCCTCCCTACTTCCGACCCCGGAGGGACAAAACGCGTCAAAGTTTCTCTGCCTTGCATAATTCTAAGGGCATCAACACTAACCCAATTTACCCTCTCGAGACCCCCTCTTACCTCCTCCGCTCGCCCACCTTGTCTGCTTCGTCTTCACGTCACGATAAGTTCGCGGAGAACGGCTCACTCGCGGAGCGGGACCAAATAAAGTAAGAGGGGCGAAAAATTCGGGAAGCTATGGCGCGTCACGGCGGCGCGGGAGGTTCGAACAGAGTCCGCCTAGCAGAGCTCGCCTGTCCTTCCATCCCGAACTCCGTCCTCTGCACGTCCGTCGGGCCGCATAAAGACAACGGCCCGACTCGGGCGGGACGGAGGGGGGGGGGGCTGCAAACAAGCGGCCAGAGAGCACCCAAAGCTCCACGCGGCCCTGAGGCTGCACGGCAGGGGCCATTCGTATAAGTCGAGAGAGAGAGAGAGAGAGAGAGAGAGAGAGAGAGAGAGAGAGAGAGAGAGGACGCGGCGACGCGCTGTCTCAGCCTGGTCTCACCCACCCTGATAAGGGAAGGACCGTGCACCGCAGACTTGCCACTGTCGGGTGGTTTTTGTGGTGGGGTTGTGTGGCCATGAAGCCCCTGCTTCGTTGATAATTCTTTTTGTTGTATTATTTTATTTTTAAAGCGGATAGCCTAACATCCAGCAGTTTGTTAATTCAGGCGAAAAAGTACAAATAGAAAGTAGTTGCATATTTAGCGTAAACACTTTGAATGTTTTCGTTTCCTACTTTTTTCCCCGCTTCCGTACTCTCTACGCGTCAATATTGCAAACAGGTGGATATATGGGGGGCAGAAGGGCGGGCTCCTTTTATTTTACGAGACCATCATAACTTCTATTTCGAGCCGCGGCGGGTGTGTTGTGTTGTTGTGTCGGCCCGAGCCCGAACTGACGCGGCGCGTTGGCGGCCGACCGGCGTGTGTGTGTGTGTGTGCGCGCGCTCCGCGACCCCCACAAGCCCCTTCTCATGTACCCAGTAGCGGGCCCATCAATTTAAATTTTAATATTAAAATCGTATTCCTCGCACCGGTTAAATTTTTTGTTTACGCCGTGAATTTTCGCTTTTATGTTAATGACTGGCCTTTTAAAACTAAACATGAATATACATAGGGAAACATTATTATTTGCTTTTTGCAGCTAGCTCGGTGCACGGAGCAGGGACAGTGTAGCCGGGCCGAGCCGGGCCGTCCGTCGGGCAGCGGTGGTGGGCACACACGCCGAAAATAAGTTGATTATCGGCGCCTGCTTTGCGAGCGGCACTACCCCCTCGTGCGCCGTGCGCCCTTCTCTTCTCCGATCCTTCCTCCCCCCCCCCCCCTCCGTAGCGCTGCACAGCACTCCCTCGTCGCGTCTTCGTCGACAAAGTTTTCATCGAATCACCATCATTGTCAAATAGTAGTAGCAGCAGCAGAAGTGAAGTAGTAGTAGTCGTTGTCCTCGTCTCCCCTTCCCCGTCAGGAGCATCTCTCTGTCCTCCTCTCCCGGTCTTCTGCTCCACCGACGTCACCATCTCGATCACCGCCTCTGGTGTGTGTGTGTGGGGGGGGGGG
>NW_026267460.1:187536-188223 GCF_000697945.3 Frankliniella occidentalis
CGGGGCCCGTACTTTCTCTTCCCGTCAGTCAATCAATATACACTCGCGACCGCCCTCTAGTCATTTACCCGCGCGACTCTGCTTTGTGGTACCTCTGTACAAGGTACATGGCCCCGCACTGCGAAAATGGCAATAGAATATTTGACAGCGAGTGCTCCGGACGATAATTGTTTTAGACAGATGCGGACGGACCATACCAACCTCAACCTGCATGAAGTAAATGTGAAGCATTCCGTACAGTCACTACGAAAGTTTTTCAGAAGGGAGTTTAAAGACCCGGGGCACCGCACACCAGGCCCCCGGTGCACCGCGGCGGCGGCGGCTGCGGCACGTTGGTGGTAATGAGGCGGATCGAGTCGATTAAAAAAAAAAAAAAAAGGCGCGTCGCTGCTGTAAAAGTAAATAAAAAAGAGGAAGGGAAAATAAAGTTGAAGTGCATCAGCCAGGAAGCAAAAGGAGGAGGCTCGGAAGAAGAGGTTCCTCTGCTCTCGGCGCACGCAAAGAACGTTTATAATTACGAGTCTGCCGTATCTGGTGATGGTCCCTTCCCGGCGGCGCGCAGGCGGCCGGGGTAACGACTGAGAGTTGACATAGAATTTGCTATGCAAATAAGAAGGCGGCCGTCAGCGGCGTGGATACATGGCGCCGCCGCCTGTCCTCGGCCAGTCGTCTCCACTGGAGGCTGAG
>NW_026267460.1:189253-191385 GCF_000697945.3 Frankliniella occidentalis
GGGGGGGGGTGATGGGGAGGCAACGCTGTGTATATAAAAGGGCAGGGACTCGGGCCCGGCGCCGAAAGGAGCGGAGCGACTCATTCAAATAACGTTGAGTAAAGGGTGACGCGATGTCGTCGGCGCTGTCACGTCCCGTGACGACTTCACAAGCGAGATCGCCGTAAAAGATGCGCGCGGCGAGCTTGTACTCGTAAGAAACGACAAGAATATGCGTAATCAGACAGAGAATGAATAAGTTACGCGGTCCAGGGATTTCGCCGGAGTTCTGTATGCTTGAGAAAAAAAAGCAGGCTTGTGTATAACTGCCAAATTCACTAATATTAAGAATATTAAAGGTGCTTTTGGGAGGGTTTCAGTGTATGTTACAAGGGCAGTTGTTGTAATTCCTAAAATTTTCCCTCAAAAGATGTCTCATCAAGTCCCATACCTTTGCTTCGCCACAGTGCATACGTGTGCGGAGGGGATGAGAAAGCACCACATCCACTTCCACTTCCGGTCCGCAGCGCGGCACCGCCACGCTACACCGGAAGCCGCGAGCCGTGTACATACTTCCAAGGCGGCCGCCCGTCTGCCCGCCCCCCACCCCGCCCCGCTCCACTCCGCCCCACTTCACCCCGCCCGCCCGCCACGGAGCGGTCACAGAGATTGCTTTTGTAATTTTTAAAGCTCTGCGGCTAGCGTTACTCGGCGATGTACGTACTCTGCGGCAAGCCAGAGTGAACGGAAGGTCAGACTATCGCAAGCTAGGAAATCCGCATCGTCCGCGACGCCCGAGGCGACGCCCGTTTGCAATGATTGCAATGCATCGAATTTTTGCCGTATGAAAAGGGGTTCATTTCGGGTGATTGAGCTGCTGCGGCGACGACCGACGGTGGTTGGCACGACGTGGAGGCCGCTGTTGCTGCTGCTGCTGCTCCATCTAAGGGTGAAATGAAAACACGATTCAACTTCGCCCCGGTTGGCCCGATCTAGTCATTGGGAATGAATGCGACACTGCGGGTTCCCCGTTTGGCAGGGTTAATCTGTGAGAGTGAGCGATGGCGGTCCGGTCAGGGCCGCGGGCAGTGCCGCGCCGCGGGCAGGGCAGGGTAGTGGCACGGCAGGGCGGGGCAGTGGTGGCAGGACAGGGCAGGGCTGCCTCTGACCCTCGGGCCGCCGGGCAGGGACGGGCCGACCACCACCACCGACGACCCACGCGTGCTTAAAGCGATTGCCACAGTGATCGTCTCGACGAGCAGAACGGTGCTCGACTGGCGACAAGGGGTCTCTAGCGAACCTGCTTACACAATTTCCTGAGAAACTAGATTGAGAAACTACAGCGTCGACGACAACAACGACCACCACAACAACCACCAAACTATATTTTACACGACGAAAACAATCCAAAGAATGTATTATATCCATCCGTTTTCCACGGCCGGCCGAGCCGCCCTATCTGCCCTCTGGGGAGTACCCGCTCTGTGACTTTGTGCACGAGAGGCGACGTTGTTTGGGGAGGGTCACGTCACACGGGGAAGGTTGTCGCCGATAACCTTTCGATTTCCACGAGGCGCAGCGCTGCGTTGCGTGGCCCCCACCCACGGCCCACACGGCGCGGGAGCAGCGAGGGAGGTCATCTCTCTGACGCGAAACACGCACGCGGCACACCGCGAGTGGACCAGGAGGACAGTGCTGAAAAGCTATACCCAATTTGCATGTGCCGAAATTGGCTTGCCATTACGAATGTCGAATCTTTAGGTGACGAATTGTTGGCCTCCTTCAATGCAAAGTGTTGGCATTTCTCTTTAGAATAAGCTAGGTTTTGGTCTGTAAGCAATCCAACATCTGTTATTCTACGTGACCAATATTGACACGACACATCTGAAAGGAAACGAAAGAAAATTCGGCACAATCAAAAAGGAGTGCCATAATACAAAGTTTACTTGGCATGCAAAGTGGCCACAGCCAGAGTCTTGAGTTGGGCAGCAGAGGGCGCTCTGCAGGACGGCACGGCAGCCCCGCGGATCCAGCCGGCAGCGTCGTACTCCAGAGCATGCAAACTTAACATTTTTGATTTTTTGGTGTTTGAATCTCCTAAACGGTTTAAGTTTAAAAAGTTATGAAAAGGGTAACTTCAATTTGAAATTGAT
>NW_026267460.1:192380-202896 GCF_000697945.3 Frankliniella occidentalis
CACGGAAAAAATAAATTAGCCGGTAGCTTACGGGTTGGCTACCTGGTGGATGCACAACAACATATATTAATCTGAGTAGATCAGCTACCATAGCTTACTTTCGGCTGGATCAACCCGTTTTTATTTTTTTTCCGTGGAGAGATAGGAAGAGAGAGAGAGAAAAGGGGGAGGGGCGTCTCCTCAAAACACGACCCACCCTGCGGCTTTAGAGGGGTTCGTCGGCCCGAGCGACACAGGTCTGTGATGCCTATACCTCCTATCTCTCTCTACTCTACCATCTCTATCTTGCTTGGTCGTGCTCTCTATCACCGCTCACAGCCATCCATCCATACCCACTCGTCCCCTCTCCTTTCGTCGAGGAAATCACAGGTCTATTTGCACGAGTGCAGCTGACCGGATATTTCCAGTCTCCGCCCGGAGGGAATGGGGAGGGAGATGTGGCGCTTGGCGATACGAGCCAGGTGGAGCATGGCGTGCCGAGGCGAGGCGTGGCGAGGCGAGGCGTATTCGGGTCGTAGTTTGTGCTCCCGATCCCCTCCCACACAAGCTGGACCTCCCCTGCGACATCCTCCTTGCTTCCCTAACGTTCGTTTTTTCGGAGCCCGTCAAAAAGGAAGAGTCCACGTTTCCTCCATTTCTCTTTCTTTGTCTGTTATTTGTGATATGTCGCACTTGTTCAAACCAATCGGCAATGAGAGGAGATCAAAAAATCGTGGATTGGGTTAGTCGACTTCTATGCAGATCACCCTATTTCAGTTTTAATTAAGATTTTTCTAATTTTTTTTCCCAAGAGGTTTCTTTATGTGCTAACTTTGCGGTAGTGGGTACATTTTAAAAGTTTCAGTGTACATCCCCTGCGCCTCAGCTGGCAGGTACCATCGATCTCTCCTCGCCACCCACCGGGTCCCGCCACGCCCCGCCTCGCCCCGCCACGCCCCGCTCCTCCACCTCCGCCACGACGCGGGGCGGGACAAGATGAAGCCCACATGAGTATTCATGAACCTTCTTTCCATACGTTGGCAGCCGGCCCTTCCGCCCGCCGTGTTTACATTCGGACACGTCATCGAGTGGCGTGAACGGGACGAAACGCCCCAAGCCGGCCCCGGCCTGGCAGCACCCTCTCTGACACTGGTCGGGTGATGATTTTTGATTAGGAATAGTGTTTCTGTTTCCAAAAAGCACTCGCCCAGCCCTGAGCTCCAAGCCGTTCAGATTTTAGAGTCAAAAACGTTTTCCACTTTTCCTCTTTTTTTAAGGTTTCCAGAACAAATGGTTTTGATTATATCTTTTTCAGTTTTAGTCCCACAGGTCTGGGCGGGTGCTCATTTGAAAGAGGAAGAGAGAAGCTTTAAAAAAAAATTGGTCCAAATTTTTTTTTAAAAAAAGTCTATTTTAGGCAAATTTCTCAAAAGTTTGACCCTCTCTCCTGAAAATACGTAACCTTGGATTTTTGATTTTATTTTTACAAAAGTTGCCCTTTGGGGTGGTTGTTTTTGTCATGTAAGCAGATCTTTGTCCCCGGGCAATTTTCTTACATTTTTCAGCTATTTACAGATTCAGATGGCTCCGACTTCTAATTTTAGGTTTTCCTAAGGGGTAACTCGCAAAAGTAAAACCCTTTGGGCAAAAATTTCGTCCGTTTTGCTCTATCTCTAACCGTTTGGGCGCCAGAGGGAGTTTTCTACACGGAAATGACCCCAAAAACAAATTCTTGGTTTTTCCTCACATAGAAAACTCCCTCTGGCGCCCAAACGGTTAGAGATAGAGCAAAACGGACGAAATTTTTGCCCAAAGGGCTCTACTCTAACGAGTTACCCCTTAGGAAAACCTAAAATTAGAAGTCGGAGCCATCTGAATCTGTAAATAGCTGAAAAATGTAAGAAAATTGCCCGGGGACAAAGATTTGCTTACATGACAAAATCAACCACCCCAAAGGGCAACTTTTGTAAAAATAAAATCAAAAATCCAAGGTTACGTATTTTCAGGAGAGAGGGTCAAACTTTTGAGAAATTTGCCTAAAATAGACTTTTTTTTAAAAAAAAATTGAACCAATTTTTTTTAAAGCTACTCTCTTTCCTCTTTCAAATGAGCACCCGCCCAGACCTGTGGGACTAAAACTGAAAAAGATATAATCAAAACCATTTGTTCTGGAAACCTTAAAAAAAGAGGAAAAGTGGAAAACGTTTTTGACTCTAAAATCTGAACGGCTTGGAGCTCAGGGCTGGGCGAGTGCTTTTTGGAAACAGAAACACTATTCCTGATCAAAAATCATCACCCGACCAGTGTCAGAGAGGGTGCTGCCAGGCCGGGGCCGGCTTGGGGCGTTTCGTCCCGAACACTTCGCCACACGCACACGCTACAGCCACTTGAAGGCGAAACGAACATTTTGTAAGGAACGATTCTTTGCCACTTTACTACCCCGGAAGTATTAATGTCCCTCGAGAATGCCTGCCCAGCTCACCCCCGCGGAGCCTGAGACTACCCCGATGTGTATCGAGTGGGTGGCACATGCAAACAGAAGCGTACAGGGAAGGGGGATTTACATGGAAATTGACCCAGCACGTTGCCCTATATATCCCCACGATGCAGAAGGTTTTCCCCAGAGTAGACCCGCCGGACCCCGCCAAAGGAAACCCAAGCGATTTACCGCGAGGCGTTTTCACTCTTAAAAGTGAAAGAAATCATGCGCAGCATGGAAAGGTCATCGGGGAGGCATCAGCAGCAGAGAGAAATTAGCACAGCCTCTGGCCGCGCGGCGGGTGGTGGAAGGTAAAAAGAACGAGGAAATTCCGAATAAGCCAAGCCAGCTCTGCCGCTCTGCTCGGCCCAGCCAGACCAGCCAGCACCCTCCGCTCCGACCAGCGGGCGCCAGCGGGCCCACGGGCAGGCGTTGCCGGGGCAGATCGAGTTAATTACCGCTCATGCATGGGCAATGAGTCTTTTGTCAGACTTTCCCTCTGCCCGATCAGAAATCAACTTTGCGAGTGAGAGAGAGAGAAAAAGAGATGGCGAGCGCGCGAGCGCGCGAGAGAGAGACAGAGAGATGGAGGAGGGGGGGGGGGGGCAGGATTAAAGGTGCGGAGAGAGTTCGGACCGTTTCAGTTGTATAAGTGGAGAGAGTGAGAGAGATGGGTCGGGGAGGAGGAGGAGGAGAAGGAGAAGGAGAAGAAGAAGAAGAAGAAGAAGAAGAAGAAGAAGAAGAAGAAGAAGAAGAAGAAGAAGAAGAAGGGGGAGGAAGGAGAGAGACAGAGAGATGCCCTTGTCGCTCCAAGAGCAGTCGCTAACACCCAATCCTCCTCCACCACCCCCCTCCCCCCATTACCTTTCTCTCGACCTCCTAAACGATGCATTATGCATTTGTCGGAGAGCAAGCTTCCCCCTCTCTCCCGGGGGCCAGGGCAGGCCAAGGTTTGACTCGGCTCTCTCGGGCTCAGTTCGGGCCGGTCGGCACGCGCTCGCCTGTTTCCCGTTCCTTTGCCAGCAGGCCCCCCTTCCTGGGATCCCGCTGGTTCCCTTCAATCGGCCAACTTATTACAGGATAAACAAACGCGACGTCCGCGGCCGGGGTAAACCTCTTCCTCTGAGTGTGCCGTGCTGCTGCGGGCCAAGTGTGCGGGATAAATTCTTCAGGGCCGCCTGCTTGCCTTCGCCCCGTCCGACCTTTGCCTGCTGCTTGGCCGTGAGAAGGACTTGGCAGAGAAAAAAAAAAACAGGGCGAGCAACGACGAGAAGGGGGAAAAAATGACTCTTTCAACGACGCTCGCCGCCGCCGTCCGCGTGTTGCGGAATTTGCGTTTGCTCTAGCAAAGTTTGTGTTACACGGTCCCCCCCTGTATACCGATACACAGCGGGAGAGGGTGGACCGGCCCACGGCGCGGGAATGTAATATAAAGTTGCCGTATGGCAAAGCGAGAGACGTTTAGGGGAATTCCACGAGGAGTTTTTTGCGAGATGACGACTTTTTTGTAGTAATGTAGGGGGAGGTCGTGTGTAGAAAAGGAAATAAATAAAAGCTTCGTTTACACGAAAAATGAGTGCAAAGAAGGCGTAAGCAAAGTGAGAGCGAACACGATTGAACCAACAATGAATTATTAATAATATTAAAATATTCTTTTCCCTGTCACATTGAAACCGCACATCTCACATTGAAAATAAAAGCGTGACAGGGATCACTGTGAGAAATGTCGTAAATTTACAAAAAATTTGTAAACTCGACTAAGAATTTAAGTTGTAAATTTACGACAGCACATTTTATACTCGCCAAAGGATTTGAAGTCGATACATACTGCATGTATTTTTACTATTACAAATTGTAATTTTACAACTTGCGTCAAGGAATTTTTTTTTCTCTAAACCTTCCCACTTTTTTCACAGTGATTGTTTAGAAAGTGCGTTTGCGTTTTTCAGATTTATTCGGCAAAGTACGGGATTTCGGCGCCTGCGAGGCTCAGGGTAGGCCAGCCCGCAGTACACGCATGCACTGAAGGCAAGTTGTGGCCTACCTACCAGGCGCTATGACGGCCGGAATGGGCCATACTTCGCAGGTTCCTAACCACAAATGACGGACGTGTTTTCTGGATGAATCCTAAATGCCTCACGCCATGGAAATTCGGCAAATGGTTACTGACAGTGGCAAGGTATTCTACTCGCGGGCGGGAAAGGAAGGAAGCAGTCCCGGCCGGAAATGAAATAAAAATCAAACAACCCTTATCAATTTACAAAAAAGTTATATCTCTGTCCGGGTGGAGAAAGGGGGAGGGGGAGGGTGGGAATCGCGATGACGGATGCCTTTGGTGCTCCAGCGACCTGATTCCATGACCATTCAATTACTTTTGATGAGATGCAGGGGGAGGAGGGCAAGGTCGGGGCGGAGCGCGGTGCGGCATGGCGGGGCGCGGGGTGCGACAGCAGGTGAGTCGAAGCGCGGAGCTCGAGACGAAAATTGTATTCCTCCTCTCCCTTTGGAAACGACGACGGCGACGACGACGCGGCGGTGATAATACCGATTCCAATTATCGCCGGCTTTGCTCGACAGCCAATAGCGGCGCGGCGGTGGGGCTCCTCGCGGCCGCCGGCAGGCAGGTAGGGTAAGCCCTATAGTCTGCGCCCCTCCCCGCGGCCCTCCCCCGTAGGCCCGCCGCCGCCACCCCTGGTGGTGGGCCCGCCTCGGCGCAGTGCGGGCGAACGGAATGCGATAGAGTGGAAAGATAGACAGCTATTCACCGCTCACACGCGCGCGCTAACGCGGGCCGCAGATAGCATAGCGCGACACGGCATAACGCCACCCAACATGTGTTCCATGCTGCTGCCAAAACACGCATTTCAATATTATAAATAAAAAATAAATAAAACAGAACACACTGCTTTCCTTTTTAGCGCCCATCATGTTGTCCGAGATATTCAAAGCAAAGTTGTCGTGGTGTGTACGTCTCGGACCAGCAGCCAGCAGCAGCAGGGGGGTTTTGAGGGGGGCACATGCATAGCGGTGTGCCGACCACCCACTAGTGTGACCCGCTTGCGGCCGCGGCTGGCCCGGGGGAGGGCGGGGCAGCGGGGCGGCGGGGCTGCGGCAATTCAGCTATTACTGTGTCCCGCTTAATAATTCGACCACCGCCATCGACCCATCCCCCGGCCCGGCCGTCGGGTCGGTCAGCCGGACGAACGGCCGGCCGACACGTAGATATGGCGACCCCGGCCTACAAATGTTATTTTTCCCCTCCGCCTCCGTATGCCCACAACGTCAACAACAAAGGGAAAAAAATGCGTCAGCTTACGCAGAAATGGCTTACACATCAATATTTTTTATCTGCTTCCGTCTTTTTTTTTCAGAGTATGAAAATTTCGGGACAACACGCGTGTAATGGTGAAAGCAAACCTCCTGCCTGCTCGTTCCAGCGGCGCGCCGCAACTCACTCTCTCCCTCATTCTCTCCCTCGCTCTTCCTCTCCCTTTCCGCCCTTCCGAGCTGGGACGGGCTTCCGGTGATACGGCTGCCAGACGCCGCTACGCCACGCCACGCCACGCCGTAGGCCGCAAGGGAGAGACAGACGGGGAGGGCTGCCTCCTGCCTACCTCCGAGGCGTCGCGTCGTCTGCGCCGTCTCGGTCTCGGCTGCTGCGTGCTGCTGTTGCTTGATTCGAGGTTTAATTAAGGTGGGCGGGGAAGAGGGCGGGGCGCTTCTGCTGCAACATTTGAGGAAGCGTCGCGCTAGCGACCATGCGGTATGGGACTTGTTGTTGGCGCAGCCGTCTGCGGCTCCGCCGGGCTCCGGGCTCCGTGCAGATCCTATGCACATGCCGCCACCCCGTGGGGACGAAACCCTCTTCGGACCTCACCACGCGCCTGGCACTGTGGGAGAGGGGGGCCTTTCAAGGTCACCGGGTCACCGAGCACAGCCAGCAAGGCGCGCTTGCCGCCGCAGAGGTCTTCAAGACTATCCTCCTCCTTCCTCCTGCCATACCGAGATTATACAACTCCCATTTCCGTTGTCCTAAATTCTTGATGCCCCTTCTGCCATGGCTGCGGAGGGAAGAGCGCACGGGCGGTGAGGTCTCCGCTTCGGTCTCCGCCCCAGAGCTCCGGCCGCGGTGCCACACTACCGGTGTGGATGGAGGCCCCGCCGTCCTCCGCGCACCGTTCGGCGCGTTGGCGGCCCCGGGGCGGGGCGACTGGGGGAGGTGCCGAGCGCGCCGAGCAGAGCAAGGCCGGGCCGGGCTGTGACGGGCGAGCGCTGCCAACCTCACGACCTGTTGCTCTCTTCATGTGGCGCATTCTAATTCCTCGCCCCTGATCCCGGCGGAGGGAGGCCCCCACTCGCTCGCTCGCTCGCTCACTCACTCACTCACTCACTCACTCACTCACTCACTCACTCACTCACTCACTCACTCACTCACTCACTTTCGGGGGTTTTAATTGCCTCACGTGTCTCTCAGTTTTCTCAAGTAGTTGGTTCCCCTGGGTAGAGACGCGACAAAGGTTCTTCTCACCATATTACCTTGCTTATTACGAGTTGGACGAAACAATGTCAAAACGAGGGCAAGAGACACGTCAGAAAAATGACTTTGCAGCCAAACAGAAAACAGAAAGAGTACACGATGCTTATTGTTCGCAGACAGACGGGCCCTTTGAGGTGGTGCGCGACATGCTCGGTGTCTTGCAACAAGAACAACAACAACAACAACAACAACGTGTCCTCGCGCACGCCCAATTAGTTTGGAGGGCACGCCGCTCCGCCCGCTCCGCGCCAAGAGGGGGGCGGGGCCGTGGTCCGTGACGGCTCGCGGGGGCTGCGCGGGGGCTGCGCGGGGGCTGCGCGGGGGCTGCGCGAGGGCTGCGCGAGGGCTGCGCGAGGGCTGCGCGAGGGCTGCGCGAGGGCTGCGCGGGGACACCACCACCGACAGTAGCACAGTGGGACAGGGGGCTCTCCAAAGCCACTCAACGACCAGGGACAACAACAAGGGGTTGAAGAAGCAGCGGGGGGAGGGGAGTAGAGGGTGGGGGGAGTTCGTTGAGGCTGACTTTATGCCCTACAAAGCGACTGCTTAATGATGGACAAGCGCAGACGGATTCACTCGCTGTGGACTCCGTGAAGGAAATAAAATAAATAGGGGGGCTTTCCTAAGCGATTTGGGTACTATTGTAGTCGAAATTGTCCTGCCGTCTCCTTAAACATGAGACATTGTTCCTCCAACCTGCTACCTGGCGAGGGGGGAGGGGGGCAGAATTTACTCAGATTTGACCAAAATTTAGTACAAAAACACAAATTTTTAAATAGCCATTCACGGAAAAAGTGACACATTATTGTTTTTTAAGTTCGTTGCATCATCGCACCATTATCACTGTCACTGAAAAGGGAAAAAATTGATTGGGGGGGGGGGCTGTTACGACTGTTACCTGTGTTACCAAAACAATTATTACCGAACGACTGACCCGACTATTACCTGAGTGGATACCCCCTCGGATGGGGTTCTGTTCAAAAATCACACAATATGAATAGAAAAACACCTTAAAATATGCACTTTAAACTTCTGGATCTAAACCAATAACGACCCTGGAAAGATACTATATCCCATGCAAATTTGTTTTTCCGGTGCGTGTGTTAACCAAAACATTTCAACCGGGGTTCACCAACCCAACGTGCCCTTTTCAAAAATTGAGTTTGTTTTCTTGTCTGGTGTTTTGTGTGTTGTTGCTGTGCGTCGTGTCGCGAGGGTGTGTGCGGGTGCGTTGCGCGCGTCGTGTGTTGGGCTGTTTGTTGGTACAAAGCATAACGGGGGCCTTATTCCGTTTGAGACTGCTCCTCCCCGCCCTTCCTCCCCCGTCTCCGGGAGCCGAGCAGCGGGCCGAGGCGAAAGGCGCTAAGGGTGGGGAGGGTGGATCAGCCGAAGCGTGAGCTTACCAAACGAACCAGCAGAGCGCACCGCCGTCGCGAGAGGATTTCGCCAGGAAGCGCGCCGCGCCCCAACCCGCTGCTGCTATGGTCGCCACCGAGGGACGTGCCGGCGCCGCCGTGTCAGAGATCCTAGTTGTGAACACTGGTTGCCAAGTTGGGAACAGGGAGCACGACGGTGAAGGGGGGGGAAATGATAACGCAAGAAGCGCACACAGCATTCAATATGATTGGGAAAACATCAATGAAATCAATTCTAAATAAGAAAATGACGCTTTGTTTCCAAACGCAAACACGCTCGCTAGAGTGGCCATAACCGTATGAGATCGCCGGACGTGGGCGCGGGGTAAACGTTCAGCCGTGCCGGCTGGGCGTGTTAAGCACGGTGTTGAGCCTTCGAGTTGAACCTCATTCCCCTCCAGCGCATTAGGGTGTATCGTCGGCTACATGAACCCGACGCAAATGGCCGTTTTACCTGCTGTCGGAGCCGGCCTGGCCGGGTCGTTACCACTCGTTACTGCCTCGCCGGGCCCCAGGGAGACCAGTCCGGCGATCTGGTGCTGCTGCTTATTGACCGACCCCGAAGAATTAATGGGCAATTATTGCCTCCCCCCAGGAGGCCATCCCTCGACTAAGCAGCAGCGCGGAAGCGATCCCAACAACACCTTTGGAGACTTGAGGTTTGTTTTTTTTGTTGACTTTTTTTTGGAAATACAAACTCTCTCAAAACACATGCCTTTACTTTGCTGTTCTTGCCTCAAGAAACGAATGTCTTTCGTTGAATCTGAATCTTTCAAGTCTGTGAATCGCATCTATTGCCAAAAAGATTCGCCCGAGGAGGTTTTCACGGGTCTGCATTTTTGTATTGTTCACAGTAAGACGCATCGTAATTTGACGGCGTTTGACGGGGTTACGCGGTATTACACGTCATGACGGTATGGTATTTCACTCCGCGGTACTACGGTGGCATTTCGTCAAACTTTTATCGGTGTCACGGTGGTGCACGGAAAAAAAGAATTTGCTCCCACAACTAACGATTTTGTTAACATAGACATAAAAAATAATTTTTAGTTGCAGGAACAAAGAAATTGCTATGGGAACCAAAATTCTGCTGCCACAACTAACGCGTCGCTATGGTCGGCTATGGTAACAAATGCAACTGTTCTGGTAACTAAACGAGGATTTTTATTACAACAAACGCATTTGTTACCATAGCGACGCGTTAGTTGTGACAGCAGAATTTTGGTTCCCACAGCAAATTCTTTGCTTCTGCAACTAAAATTGTTTGTTATGTCCATGTTAACTAAATCGTTAGTTGTAAGAGCAAATTCTTTTTTTCCGTGTGCCGTTACGTTACACCACGTACACGGTATTACTGAGGTATCTATACGCGAGTAAAAAAAACAACCTCGAACTCGCTCGCGGAAACGTGTCGCAGAGAGGAGCAGCAGCAGCGTGGCCGGGCAGCATAGGCAGGCGAGGGGCGGGGGCGGGGAGCTGCTGCGGGTCACTCGAGTGTCAAGAAGCCCCGCTCAGATCCGAAGGAGGAAAGGGGAGAGAGGGGGTGCGGGCCGACCGGGCCCACCTACCCTACACTACGTCCTGAGGGCAGCGCCGCGGCCAGCCCACCCCAGGCCCCGTGTGGCCGCTGGGTATGCCAGAGGAACGAGGGGAGAGAGAGAGAGAGAGAGAGAGAGAGAGAGAGAGAGAGAAAGAGAGAGAGGCAACTCCATTATTCAGTCCGGCTAGCCGGGCTGCAGCCTCGCCGGGGCCAGACCGCGCCCTCAGTAACTTTCTCTCTTCTAGCGGGACCGAAAGAAACACACCAATTAACCTGGCCGGCAGCGGCTGGAGGACGCACCCTCCACCCCCTGAGAGCAAGCGAGAGGGAGAGAGAGAGAGAGAGAGAGAGAGAATCCTTCCGACTCGCAAACCGCGGCCGCGATGAATTTTGTAATGGTGAAGGGAGGGGGGGAGGGGCACCCTCCGGCCCCGCGCGCCTTTGAGACGCCGTTTGCTGCGCTTACTGTTTCCGAATGGACGCGGCAAACTTTCATAACCGCTTAGCAGTCGCTGCTGCTGCGGGGCGGCGACGCGCGGTGGCACAAATCCAGCCGCCCCACCCCA
>NW_026267460.1:202951-205533 GCF_000697945.3 Frankliniella occidentalis
CCCTCCCACCTCTCCCTGCCCCACAGTGATGCTGCTCAAAGGCACTGGGAGACTGGCAAAACTTTTTGGGGACGAATTACGCAATACAGTATACTTCGAGAGAGAAAACGACAGATCCCCCAGATCCCGCGGGCTCGACTGAAACGAATCCTTGTCGCTTTGGTGTTGATTTGCACACGCGACGGGTATTTGCCAGTTGACGTCATTATCGGGTGTTTCTGACCGTGCGCCCCTGCGGCCAGGCACCGTTATTGGCACCTGCTGCACAGCCAGATTGCGAGTTGGTGGACCCGCAAATAGGGTCGTGCACCCAGAAAAATGAATTCTTGATTCAAGGCAAATTTCGGCTTGATTTCGCTATTCTTGGTTTATAGAGAAGCCAATATTCTTGAATCAAGGGAAATTTTTCTTCGAATTGAGAAGTAAAAGTTCAATTTAGAAAATCGGATTTAATAAACCAAGCCCAAGAATGCTGTTTTCTGGGTGTGGTGCGTGCACGAAATACCGATGAAACAATCCTACGTTTCAACTATTTGTACAAGGCACAGGCAAATTGGTCTGTTTGCTGAAACAGAAGTGCGCGGGCCTTTGTAAATTTAGCAAACTGTTTGCTAAAACAGCACATTAAACAGCAAACAGTTTGCTAAATACATCCACTCTTTTATTTCAGCAAACACACACCAATTTGCGTGCTGCCAGCTGCCAGTCAGTATCACACTGCATTGACACTAGACTGTTAAAAAATATTGTCAAATTATCACACTCTTGCTAATGACTAGTTTGTTAAAAAACAACATGGTTCGTTTTTATTGGCACGTGGAAAAATTCCTTCTATTTTGCCCGTAGTGGTACATAACAATGATTCCTACGTTTCACCATATTGTAAAACCACAACAGAACCGTTGTAAATTTTGATAGCAAGATGTATCGTTACAGAACGAACAAGTTTGTTTTATTACAATTTTTTGGTGCAGGCGGAAGTAAATAACCACTGTTTTGGAATGAAAATTTGGTGAATGTTGTTGGATTACAACATGTATTGTTTTTTAACAACATTTGTTGCTATCAAACTTTACATCAAATGTGTTGTAAATTTACAACAAAATTTTTAACATTGTATACCTTGCAAGAAGGGTGTGTTCGTAAATTGAGGAGCATTTGGCTGCTTCGAAGCTTGCGAAGGAATTTTACTCTCATATACAAAAAGGAAACTGTTCGAATTTTGTTCGCAGTTAAAAAAATCTACAACCGTCGCGCAAGGATTCCACGGTGTATGTAAAGCAAACTCATCGAGAAGAAATTTGCATTCGCTTCTTAATAAAGTTTTTAACTGAGCACCTCTGTCGAACCCGCCAAGCTCCGTGGCACTGCCACGGCCATACGGCGGGGCCACCGCTCTATCAGCAGTACAAACACACGAAAGCTTAAGGCAAAGTGTGCGCGGGGCGCCGCCGCGGCTCCCACCACCTCGACCCGTCCGCCCGTCCGCTGTTGCTCCTTTGCGCCTCGGCGGGGCTGCGATCGGCGGCGCGGGGCTTGGCCTCATGCAGGCCGCGCGCAGGGGGTCGCACGCGACATGGTACGCCCCACCGCGCCCCGCCACGCCCCGCCACGCCCCGCCACGCCCCGCCGCACCCCGAGCCAAACATAAGTCAAGACCACTTGCACGGCATGACACATAGCCAGGCCACCAAGCTCTGGCATACATACATACAGACACACAAACACAGGCGCGCGGACAAGATACATGGTATGTGCATACTCGCCGCACAATTGCGAAAAAGAAAAAAAAATCTACAAAAAAATTTCCTTATGAATGCAAAATAAAGTTTGTTTTTTTAAAAAGAAAGTGATTAGACGCAAAGGCGAGGAAACCTTTGCGCGCTGAAGCCAAGCGGATTTCTAATTGGAACTAGAAGAGGAAGGCCCCCAGGGTGTGTCCTGGTAATGAGTTGGCATCTGGCGGGGTGGCTGAGGCTGCTGCTCCTGGTGCTGCTTGTAGGCGCGGGCCGTGGGTACTTGTGGGAGAGAGAGAGAGAGAGAGAGAGAGATGGAGGGGGGGAGGCGGCACACGAAGAGCCGGTCCGGGGTCGGGGCCTTGGGTCGGCCCAGGTCGGCGCAGAGAGAGCCGGAGGGCGACAGGGAATGTTATTTACAGGCTGCAGGTTACGTCTCTCTCTCTGCCGCCCGTGTGTATCGTCGTTTCTCTGTATCGTTCGCCGCTCCTCCTCCTGCCGCTCGCGCGGGTCGTTTCGACCGAGGTTTCGACTACTGAGGTCACGGTGACGCGTGTCTCAGGGCGGGGGACTTCCCCAGAAGTATATATACGCCATTCCCTCCCAGGCAGTGGCTCTCGAGGTTGCTTCGACAGAGCACAAAGAGACAGAGAGGCAAGAAGGGGCGAGAGATTGAGAGAGAAAGAGAGAGCGATAAACATAAAAGAAAGAAATTTTAATAGGACGTCGACAACGCAACAACGCTGTGCGGGGAACTCTTGAAAAGCAGCAGTATACGTGCCTCGCCTTAAATGTGAGCCATTGGTGGGACCGCTGGGATGGAATTGAAGGGGGAAAAGTGGGGGT
>NW_026267460.1:205583-206804 GCF_000697945.3 Frankliniella occidentalis
GGGGGGAAGAGCCGGGACCGTGGCCGAGCAGGTGCCCCCAGGGCGGTGGAGTGGAGAGTGTTCTCCTCGGTCGCTTCTCTCTTCTGGCCGCGAACTCTCAGGTCCGGGCCTGGCCTGGGATGTACCGCACGGCGACGACCAGCTTCAGCGTCGCGCGGTGAAAGTGGCGCTCCCAGTCACGCGGCTACACGGGGCGAGGAGTGTCCCATCGAATAGAGGCAGCGCCGCCGCGTCTCTGTCGTGGAGAAAAGCATGCCACGGGGAGAGAGGGGTTCTCCTTCGTCGCGCCGCTGCGGGGGACGGCGGCGTGGGGGGCGAAGCAGGCGAAGGGACCCCCGGGCTGTACGGCGGGCCGGGCTGGGGCGGGCCGGGGCAGAAGCTAGGCTAGGCCGGCCGCCTCGAGCGGGCTGGGGGTTTCTTTCTGGTCCGTTCGGCTTTAGCAGTGGGGCGGGGCGGGGCGGGACAGGCGGGGTGGAGAGGTGTGGTGGGCGGGCGCCTCCATAGGGGTAACGAGTTATTGCTGAAGAGGTGTGGGAGAGAGGGGCTTGTGACCTGGCTGCGGATAAAGCCGAACACGGGCGGGAGAGGATCTGCTAGGAAGCTCGCCGTGGGAAAAGGCCTATAATATGCCCTTTTAGGGGATGATGGTAGTCCATTATGTCGATAGGCAGTTGCAAAATAACCTCCGCGTGAAAGAGTTATCGGAGAAAACAATATTCTCCGTACGCATCAAAAGACTCGCGCTTGCGCTGCTTGCTCCGGATTCCAATAATGGACAGGACACACAGAAAGAAAAACAGAGAGAAACACCCCTGGCTCACATTATATTTGTCCTGAACACAAACTCAATATCCAGTTTGTCATTTCTCTCCCGTTGGGTCTGCAATGCAGCCAACAGGCGGCCAGTCTATAAGAGTTGTTCGACATGGTTAAGTACAGTGTTTGTCATTCACCTCTCTGCCGCCTGCGCCGCCGAAATAGAGGCGGCGCGGCGGCCTGGGGCGGCCAGGGGAGAAGGAAAACAAAACGGCGCGATGATTACGGGGACGGGAAACGAAATAAGTCAAAGCCGAGTGAGAGGGGAAGTCCGCCACCGAGTCGACGTCGTCGTCGTCGGAGGGGCGGCGGCCGGGTCCGGGGGCGCGGCTATTCGCGTGGCGCTTATCTCGATCGAGCCATAAAGCGCCCCGGTGATTTCCTGGGCCCTCTGAAGGGTGGAGG
>NW_026267460.1:207009-212165 GCF_000697945.3 Frankliniella occidentalis
GGGGGGTATATAAGCTGCTTGCTGCTGTTCTGTTTAACCATCTTGAAAGCAAGCGCGTGACTAATCGGCTCATCACAAGTCGTTCGTCATTCGGAAGCGCGGCACGAAGAAGGAAAAGGGGCGGATAGAATAAAACGAAAAAAAGTTATCGAATTGAACAGCGGATGTTGTGGCGTGTGTACTTACTAAAGATTGCAGTGAATTTCGCCGTAATCTACAGTGCTGCAGAAGTTGAAAGCAACTCACTGTGAAAATCACCCTGAGCTTCTATTTTATTCACAACGTGCAGTGCGTACGATGTGTGCAATAAACATTTTCCGAAACAACGGCGCTGTTGTCGGAAGCGCTCAGCGTTCGATAATGGATGAAATTTTGAAAAATTGATGTCAGCTGTCATGGCCGCGAGGCCGCGATTTTATGGCAGCAGCATGAGTGCGGGGTGCGCGCGCGGCAGCCGGCGGCAGCAGCAGGTGCGCGGCAGGGCGGACACGTCGCATTGCCACGTCCTGCGGGGGGTTAGCGGTGTAGCCCACGTACACCAAGAGAACAGTTTCTTTATGAGGAAACACAATGATAACTGACGACATCTATTTAAAATAGACATTGTTGAGTTTGACGAAACTTTCATTATTATTTTTTCAAAGAAATATTTTCATCATTTTGGTTTCACGTTGATATCTGGTACGAAATTTTCGTCACAGTAAATAATACCATTTCTTTTCTCCAAAGAAACGGTTTTCCGGGTGTAGCGGCATTGCTCGAACAGCGGCAAAGTGAGCGTCCTTTCCTTTCCCTCCTTGACCTGCGAACCACCACGACGACCACCACCACGTCCACCACCACCACCACCACGACCACCACCACCACCACGACCACCACGCCCACCAAACAGTGCGTCCCCAGCCCTGGCCCGCGGGCGCGGTCCCGGCTGCCGGAGAAGGTTAGCGCGGATCGATCACCCGGCGGCCCCACTGATTGGCCACATGTTAAATTGAAAAGTCCACTTATGCCCCAACATCTGCGCTGCGGCGGAGCACTCGGCCGAGCAGCCACGCATCAGACGGACGCGCCCCTGGCGAAAGATTCTCCCGATTCACGGGAAAACTCCGCAAATTGTAGTACGTTGAAACAATTGGCATTATTTTAAAAAAATGAGGAGTCTAGGGAACTGTGCGAAACATTCAAAGCGTATGAGTGTTTTATCTTATAAGATCCGGTACTCGGCTTGGACAGGGTCCCTTTAAAATTCGAATTCGATACGCGGCGATACGAGGGCACCCAAAACGGAAAGGGACTTTTAAAAAGAATAAGGCACCATTATTCGCCGAGTTTTATTGCGACGGTTGTGGTGTCGCCTGCGTGGAGACCCCTCCCTCCCTCCCGGTCTGCGCTCGCCCGCGGCGGGCGGCACAGCGTGGAGCCCCTGCGGATTGCGAGGTAGGCAGGCCCGCTGTACACCGGAGCACGACGGGCCGGCACGGCCAGCCCGCTGCAGCTCTGCCAGGCGCCTGGGGCTCGACAGGCGCGCCCGGATATTTTTCTCTTTCTCTCTCTCTCTCTCTCTCTCTCTCTCTCTCTCTGTCTCTCTCTCTCTCTCTCCCTCCCTCTCTCTCTTCTCTCTGGGCGATAATATAAGAAGAGGCCAAGCATACTGCTGCGCCTGAATATAATATTCCTTTTCTTATTAATCTCTGCTGCAAATTGGAGGATGAGAGAGAGAGAGAGGGCCGCCGGGCACGTAATCGGAGTGGTTGAGTTTGTATAATTTATGCAGGCCAACGCTGTTGTACCTATGCGTACTATACTGAATTACGGCGTCGGTAATACATTAATGATGGTTTCGTATATAGGCGTTTTTAATTAAGCTTCAATATATTTTTAATTACATTACTCCTCGGAAAATTGCAGCATCAGGATTGTTGAATGCGGAAGTGCGGCTAGCAGCAACGGCGCACTCTCGTCAGAGCACACAGCAGACTCACACACGCACACACAGAGATTCACACGTTCCTACCATACATACGTACATACATCATCTGAAACAAGCAGTATAAGCCGCACGTGAGGAATAATGGAAAGGAAAATAATACACGTGGAGGGCGGGGGGAAAATGTAGAAATGAAAAGAAGCTATATGAAAGGGCGAAGGACTTCTGCTGCGCGAGGTAGAGAAAGAGAGAGGGGGGAGCGCACGGGGAGAGAGGCCCGCGCGCGGCCGGTACTCTATAGTTTTAATAATCCCATCTCCTGGGCAAGACGCATTGTGCTCCCGGTGTTCAGCGGCAGCAAAGGGAGTCGGGGGGCCGGCTAAGTGGTCTGGCAGTGCCCGCCCCGCCCCGCCATACTCCGCACTCCGCGTCCGTCCGGTGTGCGGCTCACCCAAGCCGTCAGCCCCCACCCCGTCTCCTCCCCCCAGAGTACACAATAATTAGGGGGGAAATACTCGGCACGCCAAGGGGCAGCGCGGGGGGCGGAGGGGGTGTATCAGCAGCGCTGTGGCCGCAGCAGAGAGAACGGGGAGAGGGGTGGGGGGTCTATAGTACTCGCTGAGAGGTGGAAATCTACACCAGTATGCATGGAATAAATTCCCAGCTCCAGGGGAGTGTAGAGGGTGCGGCTCGGGGACGCGTGCGGTATAGTTCTGGAGAGGAGTGAATAGGGGTGCAGTGGGGGGGGGGGGACTTTAGCAGCCTTGTGACTTTCCACGCGCGGAACTGTGCAGAGCAGAGCTGGCGCGTACCCTCGGGTGGGCAGTATGTGCGAACCGCGTACACATTTACAAACCGTAACGAACTTCAAAAGCGAACCACGCTTATAACGAAGCGCCACTGCAGCGGAATAGATGATGATCCCAAACGCGCTTCAGCTCGGCTGATCTCTGTTTTTCCCCTCTCTCTCTCTCTCTCTCTCTCTCTCTCTCTCTCTCTCTCTCTCTCTCTCTCTCTCTCTCTCCTGCTCTCCCTCCCCCCCCCTCTCTCTCTCTCTGTCTCTCTCGTTCGTTGCGGACTGCATGGAGGTGAGCGGATGCGGAGAGAAAGGAGAGAGAAAGATAGATGATGGGCCGCAGGCAAACAGCACCACAGCACGGCCGCCGCCGTCTCTCTGTTTCTGCTGGTGAGTTTAAAATTGAAATCCCACGGGGCGCGCTCGCCTATGGCTTGCCGCCCCTATTCTCGCCCCGCCACCACCCCCGGCGGTGCTCCTTGCCTGCACGCTGCGCTCTCTCGGCGCCCGGCCCCGCGCGGCCCGGGTGCGGCCGCAACAGGCGACGGGCCGCGCGGCCCTCCTCTACGCGGCACTACTGCGCCCATGCTGTTAAAGGCCAAGGTCGTGGTGTGCCCTGCCTCCTGGCCGCAAATCACTTCCATTGAGGGCCTCGAGGAGTATTTAGCATCCGCACTATAAAAGTCGCGGCTAAAGTCCACCACAACGGGCTCGTCCTTGGGCCGCGGCCGCTCTGAATATCATTTATGTTGGCGCATTGTCGGCACAGCGAAGCAAGAGGTACTTCATTATAAATTGAATCGTACGCCACCGGTTTTTCTGTTGTTGCGTTTCTCGATCTTTCTTGATTGTTTTCCTGATATTTTTTTTTCAGAATTGTTATTGTTTTATCCTTGATTTTTTCCTCTGATTTTTTGAGAGGGTGTACAGTATTCATTTATTTCAATGAAGTACCTCTTGCAGCGCGGTGCAGGGGCTCACCATCGGCTCACCATCGGCTCGGGGTCTTGGTGCTGCGCTGGGTGCGCCCGGGCCCGGCCGGGCCTGGCCAGCCCTGCCGGGGCGGCGCCGGGGTCCACCGGGCGGGCCGCGCAGTCCGGCTTGCAGGACCGTGACCTGGAAAACAGAAATAGAGCGCTGCGGTGAGTACGGTCCGGTTGACCCCGCAAGCCAGGCCCGAATTAAAGATATCGGCGAGAAGATCAACGTTGGGAAGTATATTTGAGGTATACTCATGCGGTCTGGTCGGTTGTAGCCACAGGCACTCACTCTGAGGCCGCAGCGGAGGGCTGCAGTCTATCGTTGCGTGTGAAAGAAACATTTCAGTGTGTTCTAGTTCTAGAGTCCCACTATGGCCCGGAGCGAGTTCACAGCCTGCATAAATGCGTGCAACGTGCAAACGCTACAGTGGTACAGTATACCTTGAATCTGCACATCTTTTTACGTGCCACTTTCTACATTTGTTTGAGCACTGTAACCCCCTGCACATGCAATAATCTTTCATCGGCGTAAATAAACCTTCATATTGCAGTTAATTGCAATTAAGAATCAGGGAAGGCCTTTCATTAATGTTTTCGTATCTTATGATAATTTACAAAATAACTAAGCGGAACAAGTGCACTCTGGAAACTTAGGTGTTAGACAGTCTCACACCAAATGGTGTGAGGCAAAATACCTCACACCAAACGGTGCGAGGCAAATAACATAACTCACACCAAATGGTGTGAGACTACGTGTGCCTCACACCAATTGGTGTGAGACTCGTTGTGCCTCACAGTAAATGGAGTGATACTTCCTCAAACCAAATGGTGTGAGGCACAGAGGATCTAACACCATTTGGTGTGAGGCACAACAAGTCTCACACCAATTGGTGTGAGGTATGTATGCCTCACACCTTTTGGTGTGAGGTATGTATGCCTCACACCTTTTGGTGTGAGGTATGTATGCCTCACACCTTTTGGTGTGAGGTATTTATCCTCACACCATTTGGTGTGAGACTGTCTCACACCTGAGTTTCCAGAGTGACTTTCGATACCTCGCGTTCCCTCGACTCTCTCACCCACTCGACGCGCCGCGCGCCGCCGCTGCGGCTGCGAGTGGCGCGCACACAGACTGCCGTGTGTTCTGTGATGTGCGTTCGCGACGCATGAATGGACCTCGTCACCAGCAGCGTCACCATCATCGGCCTCATCGTCATCAACTCCAATAAAAAAATCACCGTGCGATGACGCGGCGGGCCCGACGTTGATGCAGCAGTGGGTGTATGGGCCTTTCGCAACGCAAACGAAAACGCGCTAAAAAAGACAAAAAAATCAAACAGGACCTAACGCAAAAAGCAGAGAGGATTAAGGGGCCTTTTTGCGTCTCTTTGTGCCCCGCTTGTGTTAGCGTGGCGTTCACACAATAGCCGTGCTACGCCTGCCAAATCGTCTC
>NW_026267460.1:217041-217582 GCF_000697945.3 Frankliniella occidentalis
GAGCAGGCGGGCGAGCGGAGCGAGCAGCGGCGAGCAGCAACGAGCAGCAACGAGCAGCAGCTCACCGGCCCGAGAGGAGCGCAATCAAATCGTAGTGAGAGCGCCGCCTGCTCATCGGCGAGCGGGCGACCAGCTGCGACCATAGCGGCAACCAGCGGCGAGCAGCGGCTCACCGCCCCGGGACAGGTGCGCAAGCGCATCATACCATGCGCGGCACCTGCCGGGCTGGGCCTGGGCGGACCCGGCGGACCGCCCCTGGCGACCGCTCCCCCTACTTTCTTCCCCACCCTCTTTCAAAACTAACCTATCACCTGCGTGTTTTTTTAAATCAAACTTATATATTCTTGTATAGCAATAGCAGCGCAGCATGTATTTAGGTTATTTATTTGAATTTTAAACCTGGAAAGTACCGTTGGTTTTCCGCGCTTGGACTTGTAAGTCATTTTGTGCCTCAATGAAATTAATAAGTCAAATTAGAATTATAGTCCCTTCCTCCCTACTGCCCTCCCTCAGTCCCTCCATCCCTCCCTCCCTCGCTCCC
>NW_026267460.1:217632-220259 GCF_000697945.3 Frankliniella occidentalis
TCGCTCTGCTGCGGCTGCTCGTCGATAATCGAGCGGCGCCCGTCATCTCATTTTGTGGCCGCGATGCCGGCCCCTTCCCCCTCCTCCCCTCCCGTGCCCCTTTCCGGATCATCCAATCCTCTGCATCCTCCCCTGCGTGCAAAACAGCGAAAAGCGAGAGGTCGTGTTTCGTGTTCAAACACCTTCCTCGCCCTCGTCCCAGCTCCCGCTCCCGCTCTCCTCGTACCATCCTCCATCCCATCCATCCTCTTTATTCATTCCCCACTCATTCACTTCTCAGTCCTCTCTTTCTCAACCTCTCCAGAGTATTTTTTCCAACTATTTCCTGACTTGTTGCCGGGCGCATTGCTGCTGCTAGACTTTTTAAGGGGATAAAAGTTTGGCTCATTCACCTTCTGTTTCTTTGGTCCCGGCGGTTGCGGTGCTGAGTCGCAAGCCCCCGCCCCGCCCTGCGCAGTGCGCACCCCTACGTCGGCCTCGGGCGGACACCAACCACCGCGCGGTCGATGGGCGCGGCAAAACCGGCAACATGATTCCGCTCGATGCCCTGCTGCTGCTGTCCAGTCTGTTTCGCGGCCGAAGTCGCCGCGCCGCCCCCACACCGACCACCCTGGCAGACCCACCCGCCGCGTGGCCGCGGCGGACAGACGGACCCACAAACAGACGGCGGCACCAAAGAGGGACAGATAGACAGACGGACGGAAAATGCGGGCGCGGCCGCCGCCAGAGAGCAAACAAGAGCGCTGGATCTGATTTGATTGGCTTTGTGCACATTATGCCCCGCCAACAGTAATTATCCTCCACATTTTCATCTGAACTACAAACAGCAGCAGCTGTGCAGGAAAAGAAGAGGCGGAAGGGAAAGCAGGGGCACGGGCGGGGGGATTTATCGACAAAATAGACGCGCACGGCGCGCCTCTGTGAAACAAGCATTTATTTACACGAAATGAATGTTGTGTAATACGTCTGTCCCTCCGGTACGTGTACACTGTTAAAAAATAGTTGTAAATTAACAACTAAAGTTCAGGAACTGTAGTTAAGTTTGTTAGCAACACATATTGTTTTTTAACGACACATGTTGTAAAAAAAACTTTGTTAAAATTCTGGGAAACAAAGTTTCTGACCAAAAACAATCACTTATGTTCTGCTCCTGGAAAAAAAATGTTAGTATTACGAGTGTGTTGATTTTGAAGAAAATGTGTTGCTGACAAAATTAACCACACTTTTCTTGTAAATTTACAGCAGGGATAATATCAAGTAGTTTCTGTTGTGGGCTAGTATAGGCCGAATAACACAAGTTTTTACTCGCCAATGGATTTGCAGTCGATACATACTGCATGTATTTTTACAATTACAAATTGTAATTTTACAATTTGCGTCAAGGAAAATTTTCCTGTAAACCGACCTACTTTTCACAGTGGCTGTATTATTTCAAGAATGCTTGTTCTTTATAACAATCATTTGTGTATGCGTTTGGAACGCTCGTGTGCGTTTGTGGAGGGTGCCCGGGTATCGCATCCTCACGCCCCCGTTGTGCCTTACGCCGCGTCGGGGTCACGCGAGGGAGTACTCACGCGCCACACTCTAATCAATTAGAGCGATCAGAGCGATTCCGCGGGAAAGAAGGAATGCATGTGTGTCGGCGGCACATGGCATCGGCGCATGAGTAGCAGCAATTAGAGGGGAGGAATATCAACAACAACAAAAAAGAGATAATAAAAGATTAATGCGTATACGTATGCGTATGTACGCATAAGTCCGCACGGGGAAAAAAATAGACTGTAGTTTTACGACATCAGTTGTAAATGGGATGTAATACAACCCCCCTTACGACAGGGCTGTCAATTGATGGTGACGTGAGTTTTGTTAAACGATGATTGCTTTAAGGCAGTGCTGAACTGCGTCTATTCTATGTTTCATGTGATGCCTTATTACCTCACAAGTCCTACTTGATCTCATTGTAATTTCACAAACTGGAGATGTAAATTGATGGCTTCGCCATGAATAGAGAAAACAAACCCCGTCAGCTAAAAAATTAGTATTAGAATTTAGAAGCTGTAGAAATAAAAGTAGTTTTTAAAATAGTGCGGGGTTTGTGTTATGTGAGGTAGTCACAGTGTTGCAGGTTTACCTATCCGGTCTGCCCGTAAGGCGCCATAGCCCCTTTGGGTACGCAAACCCGCAACACTGGGGAGTATTAGCCTTTACACTCGGTACAGTATTAGGAAACACGAAGGTAGCAGCGCCGCGGGGTTTTTCTGTCAGCGCGGCACAGTGAAGCTACCTGTTGCTTGAACTCAAGGATCCCCTTCGCTGCTTTCAACATTTGCTGCTTTTAGTTTTATGAGCGAAAACGTCCCTTTGGTGTGAGGCAGGGGGGAAGGTCGCGGCTGAGATCCCGCCGGGCCTCCTGGTGGGTGACGCTTCGCGCCCCGTCTGCCACGGGTTTAGAGGCCGCGTTATGACCCGGGCAGGTAACGGGGGACAATGGCTCGGGAGGGGGGCGAGCGGGCTTTGGCTTCATGAGACGAATAGAGGAAGGGGGGATTATAGCCCGGGCCGGAGGGAAAGCGATGGTAGAGAGAGAGGGGGAGGGGGGGTAGGGGTAGAGTCTCATCCTCTCTCCT
>NW_026267460.1:224594-225633 GCF_000697945.3 Frankliniella occidentalis
CCCCCCGGGCCGCCGCAGGACGCCGTTTCTCACGACTCTTCGCGGGCAACAAGTAGTGCAAGGATCGCTTCAGAGCGTCCGAACGGCATGCCGGGAATCCCAAACGAGCGCCCACAACCGGCCCACGATGTAGCTCGGGCGCGAGGAGAAGCGGAGGCGGATGTTGTTGACGAAGTGAAAGAGGGCGGCGGGGAGCCGTTGTCCCTCGGACCTGCTGCGCTTGCGAAACCGGGAGTTAGTTTGACTATGGGGAATGGCAGCGGGTCGCTCATAGTAATTTCAAATGAAGTATGCAGATATGTAGGGAGTCGTTAAATAGTCCGTGCGAGAGCGCCGGTGCTGGTGCCGTGTGGAGGGCAGGCGCCTCAGGGCCCAGGGTGACTTCGTTTCGTTTGGGATGCCAGTCAGTCCCAGCACTACAGTACGGTGAAATAATAAGCGACGAGTGTCATCGTGAATTGGCGACACGTTGGTCCCAAAAAAACATCAATGTTTTATACTGTAGTCATCATTAATTCAAGAGTAGCAACACAAAATGCTTCAACCCCTGCTCTCCCTACCGGACATGGGTGACATGTATTGCCGACACGCGACAAATACATCATCCTACGTTTTGTGGGGCCGATTTGGAGGTGACAAAAAGAGGAAGTTTCCAAAATCAATGTGAATAATGTGTTTCGCCAAACTTTGTCACCATTTGTTTCCATGTCATCAAATTGAGTGAGGGCATAGGTCGGCAATCCCATGTTTGGGAACCAAAAAGTTCCGAACTATTGCGTTGTTTGTTCATGAATATTTCGTGCATCTAATTTTCAAGTAATCGAGTTTTGCATACTTCCTCATTCATTCGTTATCGAGAAGGTCGGGTCTTGGCGCGTCGTCGCAGCGAACAAAGCTGGGAAGGCCCTTAGATTATCGATTTGGCCCTATGCGATCGTACTTTACCTATTCAACACGCTTCCGAAATAATGGCAGTTATCTAGGTCGCTGGTCGTGTAGGCGGAGCGGAGAGTCAAGCAGGAGAGCGGTGAGGGCGAGA
>NW_026267460.1:225683-227396 GCF_000697945.3 Frankliniella occidentalis
AGGCCCCCCGCCGGCAGTGTACTGTACTGTACCCAAAGTTGGTCTGGAGCATGACGGGCGGGCTGCGTTGTCTGTCATGTCAGCCGCACGCTTGCTCTGCTGAGAGGTTCGGGGGCGCGCCGCCGCATCAGACACAAAGAAGGGGGGAGGGGTGGAATAAAAACCGATGCCGCGGCGGCAAACCATCGGGGGCGACCACCTGCGGAGAACTTTCGGAAAATATAATGTTGTTAATGGGATCGGGTAACTTATTATATTCGAGAGGAAGGCCCCCGGGAGCATCGGGCATTCATTAGGGCCTTCCCCTCATTATTGGCTTCAATAATTTTTGCTGCCCATTGTCTGCTACAGCGGTTTCGCCCGGCCCGTTGCGGCGGCTTGCGTTTTCGCCGACATGGACGGTATTTTGTAACAGCCTGAAAGAAGAGATGTGACGATCAGTAAATAAAACAGAGCAGGACGCGCGCCAGCAGGCGACAATGTTCCCTTGGCCGGAGCGGGGCGGGCACCTGCTTATCTCACACCATAACGTCTCGAGATGGAACCTATGAATAAGGCATCCCCTTCTGGCCCGGCCGGCGCCGCGCCGCCCGTCCTTCTCATCCCATCATCAAGGCGCCACGGCCAGGGAGCAGCGCAATCAAACCGTAATGAGCGCCGCGTGCTCACCGGCGGGGCGGGCGAGCAGGGCGAGCAGGGCGAGCAGGGCGAGCAGGGCGCGCGAGAAGCAACGAGTAGCAGCTCACCGGCCCAAGAGCAGCGCAAACCGTAATAGGCACCGCCTGCTCAGCTCACCGGCGGGGCAGGCCGCCCTACCCCGCACCACCCCGCCCTACCCCACCCCACCCTCACCGCATCCCGCCGAGCATCACCCCACCGCGCCTCGTTGCAAATAAAAGTCTCGGGCCGGGGTCTCTAAAAGGCAATGGGTCCCACAAGCGGCCAGTCTCATGTCCGGCGCGTTCCGTTCCGGACGAGGCGCAGCAGTAGTGCCGCGCCGTTGGACGAGAGGGTCGTCGAGGTTCCACCCATCATGAACCTCATGAACCCCCCTCTCTTGTTCTTCTGCTCGTGCCCCCCCCCTCCCCCGCCCCGCCCAAGGCGGACAAGCACGACACACACGCACACCACGCGCGAGGAGGGGTAGCAGCCGAGCCGGGCTGGCGGAACGAGATCCGGGCGGCCCGATAGTCGGCCGATGTCCCAGGCCGATTACCGATGAAACGCCTATTAGTGCCGGGCTGGGCCCCCCGGACCCCCCTGACCTGCTCGGTGCGCGCGGCCAACGACGACGCGTCGCCCAAAAGCCCGGGAGCAGCAGCAGAGCCGCCCGACCAAGCCGTCACCTCTTTGACAGACGCCACGCCCCCGCCGCCCCCTCCCCATCCCGCGCCAGGCCGCAGCTCCCGGTGCACAGACAGCAGCAGGGTGGCGTGTTTTATTCAGAAGCTAAAGGGGGAGGGGGACACATCAGTCGTGACGACTCCCTCCGGTAAACACACTGTTTTCCTCTTCTCTCGCTGATTCACGCTGCCGCTTTCTTCGGAATGTTTCTCAGGATCACGGCGGCGATGAGGCTCGCGCGGCCAATTTTGGCGCCAACAACTAAACAGCAAACTGGTCTGCTTCTCCCTCCTGCTGAGCGCTTCGCCGCCGGCGCCCGGGGCGGGCCGGCGTGCCGGCGTGCCGGCGTGCCGTGGTTGGGCGGGGCGG
>NW_026267460.1:228811-231226 GCF_000697945.3 Frankliniella occidentalis
GGGGGGGGAGTTAGGGATGGTCGTAGTCCCGAGTCGAGTAGTGAGTGCCTGACATGCGGGGACCTACCTACTTCAAAGAGTAATTGGAGTAATTGGACGTTTTTATGCGAAATGCGTAAGGCTAGAAAAATGCGTGTGCCTCCATGGTGCACCAAAACTTTGCATGTTTTACAACATGCAGCCGTGCCTCTAATATCTTGCCTGGTCTTCCCAAAAAAGGGCCTTTAACACGTTCCATGTGGCTGTGCATCCTGGGTGTTGCAAACACTAGAAAAGGCGTGACCACATTGTGGCCACCCTGCGCTGAACATGTTAATGACGAGATTGGAATATGCATGCAGTTAGAGTTATAGTGCGTGGCAACGGGGGTGCGGAGGGGAGTGGCGAGTGGCGGACCCTCAGAGCCGGGGAGGGACTCAAGGGACTCTAAGCGCGCGGGCGTCTCGCGCCGACAACCAGGAAGCACCGCGGTCCGCGGTCCGTACCTCCATACGACCCGACCCGTTGCGCGGCCAGCAGTGGTCAGCAGCAGGCAGACCTCTCTATCTCTCCGCACCCACGATATTTTATTTCTCTGGATGGTATTGACGTCGCCTTGTGTCGTCCTTGCGTGCTGTCGCCCCGCCACACCCCGCCACGCCACGCCACGCGGCTAGCCACAGCCCCGCTGCTGCCCGCGCTGCCCCCAACCCCTCCTCCCCCTCCTTCATCCCCGGCGGCCCAGACAGCCGCCATTTTCAGGTCTCCCAGCGATGTACACATGTCGGACGGACGGGGCTCTTTTCATCACGTTGCTCGTTTTTTATTCTCCTACCTTTCCGGCTTTGACGTTTTCACGACGCACATGAGAAAGGGGGCAATTTGAAGGGAAGGTATCGATTGTTAGTGTGGGTCGGTGGAGGGGCATAGGTGGGGGGGCGGACAGGAGGCCCTGACCAGGTAAGCCCATTTGCACGTGTCACACAGGTGCAGGAAAACTGTTTAAAGGACAGTTGGGAAAGCGGCGTTTGGGGGGAAACGGGGGCAGCCGGCAAGTACGCGTATGTGTGTTTGTAAACGGAGGGGGGAAGGGGGCAAAGTGGGGAGGGCGGTTCTACGAAAATAGCTGAAACAGGCGCACGATCGCGCTACCCTCTCCCGTGTTTATTGTTTAAACAGTTGGACTGGCAGGGGGGAAGTTGGACTACGGGACGAGCTGCCAGCAGTCAGTGAACGAAACCAGTACATGCGGTGTGTGTTTGTATGTGAGGTAGAGAGGGGGAGGGAAGGGGAGGAGGAAGGAGTGAGGGAGATAGAGACATATACAGAAAGAGTGACAGAGAGAGGGAGGGACGGGCGTGTTTGTAGAAATATTGCGGGAGGGGGTGAGGGCAGCAGGCAGAGGCAGCGGAGGTCATCAGGAAAAGTGGGTAAGGAGGGTAAATGCCTCAGAAAAAAATGCCTATGAAAATATGGGCATAAATTGCGCATAATGCACTGCCGCCCCCATGGCGGCACTCTCCCCGACTTGCCCCTCTGTCATATCGTTCACGGTTGACGAACGGGCGGACCGGGCGGACAGACGGACGAATGGCCTGAGTCGTCCAACTTTTCCTTGTTTTCAACTTCAACAGCACGCCGAGCGAGGCCAAGGTGGCACCATGGCGGCACACTGCACTGTACGGCAGGGCCGCGGGCCGCCGCGACGCCTATACAGGGCGCGGACGTCCCGACGGCCTCAGAGGGGTGTGGCGTGGGGCGTCGAAGGCGCTCCTCACGTACGCCATGTAAGTCACGACGACCGCACCTGTACCCATGGGCACCACCAGGCAGGGCAGGACGCAGGCCTGGCTCGGCTCGCGGACCTCGCGCGGCTGCCGAAGGGAAACTCGCAGCAAGCAGCAGCGGTCATCATCAACGGGGTGCACTTCCGCTACTCAAACTCACCGGCAGTGGTGGGGCGTCGGCGTGCTGGAGACACTCCACGCACCTCCCCGTCGACCCTGCACAGGGCGCGGCGCTACCTCGGGCCGGGCGACGCGAGCAACTACTTGAGGCGACGGCCACGCGGCGCCGCGAGTGCGCCTCGCAGCACGCCGACGACGGCGACGACGTCGTCCTGGCGCGACGCGACGCTACAGCATGGTGCTGCCGGCGGGGAGAGGAGACCACGATATCAGTCTTTGTGGTGTTTGGTTGCTGACGCTGTCTGCGCCGCTCGGGGGTGACACACAAACGCTGACTCTGGACAGGTGGTGATGCGCCGATGCACTCGGCGCCCGCTGGGTAGGCAGCCGTTCTGCCTCAGGTGTGGATGTGGTCGCCTACGTCCGCACTCGGCTACATGGGCCACTGATGGTCACGGGCTCGGTGATCCCTCTCTCTCGCACGCACTTGTCCACTCTTTGCTCACTCCGGATAGTTATTGAAGGGGTT
>NW_026267460.1:232029-232804 GCF_000697945.3 Frankliniella occidentalis
CGGCGGGGCGGGGTGGGGCGGGGCGCGCGGAGGTGTCCACGCCGGCCACGCTGTATCGCGCCCTAATGGGGAGCCCAGGGGGGCCCGGGGGCGACGCGGCGGGGGTCGGTGCGGCGAGGTCCGAGGGGACCAAGGAACAGCACGGCGGCGGAGCACGGCCGAGCACGGCGATCGATGCAAGCCTTTCAGAATGGATATAAGATTTTGTTGTGGCGGGCGAGCTGCTGCCGCGTGTTTCAACGAGCATTTGTCTACATTTGCTGTATACAGTACTTATATCGGTCGTCATTTGTTCTCCGAATGATGCGTTACACGAAAGGTCTTATTTCGCAAAAGACAATCCTTGTATCTTTTTGTTTTAAATTGTACTAATAGCAATATTATGTAAAAACCCCCACGGTCGTAATCTCCGTTTTCTTTTTGTACCATGTGACTTTTGACAAAAAGTCCCCTTTTTGTATATATTTTTTTTTTTGTAATAAAGTAGAATGCTGCCTGAAGTTCCCATTTCATTTCCCGTTGAACCGAGTCGCTGAGCGCCCGTGGATGAAGACTGCCACAGTCTGCTCCCACCCGCCCCTCAATAACAGAAAAATATACACACAAAAAAAAAAGAGTCGAGGAGAGAAAGATGTTGATTTCGCAGCACGATTGAAAATCGAGAGCTATATTTGCGGGGACGCGGGCTTCAAGCTGACGACCTGACAGATGGTGGCTCGAGGAGTTCGGTGGTGGTGCTGCTCTGAGCCGCGCAGCTCCCCTCCCCCCCCCCCTC
>NW_026267460.1:232854-235749 GCF_000697945.3 Frankliniella occidentalis
TATGGTCCAACCTAACGGTGGACAGGGACCCACGACCAGCGTGGTCCGAACCGAACGGTTTGAGGTGTAAAACTAGACTGCCTCCCTTCGGCAGCGGGTGAGACCCGCTCCAGCATCATATCTCAATATCTTAAGAGTGGTGCGCTCAATCGGCACGCGTAACTATCTCAGGCGTTGCCCCTGTGCTGCGCCGGGCGTCGGCGCGCGTGCCTGGCCGAGGCGCGTGCCCGGCCGAGGCGGGGCGGGACCGCGAGTATCAGCGTGGTGACGCTGATAACGAGGACGGCGCCGAAGACGGCGTCGACGCCCCGATCGATGTCTTATCGAGACAGGCGGAGGACGGCGGCGGCAGTCGCGTGGCGCGTCCACGGCACGTCATCGGGGCGCACCGGGCAGGCGCGTCCTGGGCGTCCTGGACGTCCCTCCGGGTCCCTCCGGGGCACTCGGGGCCGGGGCGCAGCCGGGGCGCTCGCTGGCACAGCGCGAGGCTACGCGAGGTACGCGAGGCTACGCGCGGCGGGCGGAGCGGAGCACAGCGAGTGGATCGGGGCCGGCCGGGTCGGGGGTGCCGGGCGGGCGTGCGGCGGAGAGCGGCGGCGGCGGGGCAGGGGGCAGGGCCGCGCGCTACCCCCGCCGCCGGCCCGAGCCGCGCCGCGCCCCGCGTCGCGCCGACAGGCCGCGCCCTCTAGCGGCGCCGGCGCCAACCGCCTCCCCGCTGCATTGTACTGGATGTATCGCGGGTCAGGATCAAGCGCATCGTGAAGGGCCGGGGGATGGGGGTGACCCCGCTGTGCCACCGGATGCCCTGGCTGGCTGGGCGAAAGGGGCGAAAGGATAGATAGATTGTTGGATGGATGGATGGTTTGATAAAAGTCTGAATGGCAGGCAAACAATGGCTGTGCTGGGCTGGCATCGAGTCCGTGAATATGCCGGGCTGAGCGCGGCGAGGCGAGGCGTGGCGGGCGCACCCCCTGACCCGGGGAGGGTCCCTCTACACAAAGTGAAACAATCACATCACATCGGGATGGCACAGAGAGCAGCTTGATTGGAGAGGGGAATGGGAAGGGTCGTATTGGACGAACACTGCGATTGAAAGGACCGATATTGGCGGTCAGGCGTTCGGATACGAGTTATTTTACTTTTTCCCGATAAGAAATTATCAAACAGAAGCGCGTGCCGAACCCTCGTCCGGCCGCACATGCCATCAGTGGCTTCTGCTCCGCTCTGCTCCGCTCCGCGCAGCGCGCCCTCTGTGTGGCCCCACAGGCCTGCCCGGCGGTGGCGCACGCGACAGTGCTGCCCATGCCCCGGAGGAGGAGACTGACCGGGGCGGTACACCTGCAATTATTGACAAAGGCGCAAACAAAGCAAAACTAAACGATTAGGTTTACCATGTTGTACAGCATTGACGATCGCGTTTGTGAAAATCCATTCATACGACCATTTCGTTTACATATCCTTGAATACTTCCTTAAACCGCCCGGGCCGGGAGCACAATAACCGCTTTGAGTTCGTACGCCCGCCGCGCAACGAGACTGCCGAGTGCCGCCGGCCATGCAGGGTGTCGTAGCGCCTAGTAGGTAGGCAACATCTCGCCTGCAGCGCATGCGGGTACTGCAGGGTGGCCTACCCCGAGTCTCGCAGGCGCGCAGAGCTCCCCCGAATGCCGAATAAAACCGACAAAATGCGGATGACGCGCTTTTTTTCGACGATCTCTTAGTCCAGCGGGCCTCGTCGACTCTCTGGCGCGTGTGCACCACAGCACACTGGTAAAACAAGTGTGCAATATTTGCACACCAACGTGTGCAAGTTGTGATTTTGCACATTACATGGTGTTTAACTCAAGTTGCACACTTGCGTGGTGTGCAAATTTTAGACGTTTTGTAAACGTTTAATTTCTGCACACTTGGACACACACAGTTCTATGCTGTCAATAGGGAACCATATGGTGTGCAGCTGCTATACGTTTCGGAAGTGTCGAAAGTTTAAACACCAATTGACGTATAACATAGTTAGACACCACAAAGTGTCGAGAAAATGCACACTTGAACTTAGACGTCAATTGACGTGCAAAATTAAACACTTGTTTTACCAGTGCAGATATCCCTCGTGAACTAAGGCGGGACAGTCGACTGACTGCCGTGACGATGGTGCCGTAGTAGCACCGGTCATCCCGGACCCTCCTTCAGTCGCCCTCCGGCGTTTTCCCCGTGATGACGCGACATTGCTTTCACGCGGTTCGATGGCGCAGTGAGGACGCCTGAACCTGAACAGCTTTCAGCCCAAAATGTTATGGGCAGTGAAAGTAGAGGCCTCAAAGTTTTCAATGAGTTTGTCGTATCACATCAGGTCAACGTCGGCGATAACACCTCGACCCCGCGACGGTGATGTTTTCATCGTCGCCTCAAACAACCTCGGCGGGGTCAAAAATTGGTCAAGAATGACGTAATGTGACAAATTTAGTCGTCTTGTCCTGTACAGCCAGCTTTGGTGTCATCTTGACAAACTTCTGTTGCCTGGGAAGGGTCCGCCCGGCGGTAGTCGCCAAACTCTCTGTATTCCCCTCTGATCCACTTGGATATACCACCAAAATGACTTGCCAGTCTCGGCATTGGCTACCCATTTCTCGCGCCCGACCTCTTTTTCATACCATCACACGTGACTGAAACAACAACAGGAAGTCGAAATGCCATAATGAAGGTCGTAATAAATTCACCTCTTATCAAACGGCCTGTTATCGCTCCAGCTGAATGGGAAAGTGGGCAGTACAAAACTCGCCTGTTCCCTTTGGCCGGGGCCTTGACCATGGGTTTCAGGCAAGGCCGTAAAAGAGCCGCCCCAATCTTTTTTGTTTCCGTAAACACGTATTTTAGAGATCAGTTATATATTTTTCTT
>NW_026267460.1:241839-244591 GCF_000697945.3 Frankliniella occidentalis
CCCCCCATCCCCACCTACCCCAGCCGTCACTGGAGCACACTGCGCCGGACAGGCCGAATGGACCCGGGGGGATCCCCCCCGCCGACAAGACCACAATTGAGACTGACGGGTCGGTCGGGGATCCTGGACGGACTGAAGCCCGTGCGGCCGTCCCGGCCGCCTCGGCGAGGGCCTTAAACTAGACTGTTTACCTCCGAGGGGTGGGGTCGCGGGGGTCGATCCATCAGGACGAGGACACCACCACGTCCAGCCCCGCGGCTTGGCCGGTAGTACTTGTCCCAAACCAGAGGGGCTTGCGTTCCGGACACTTCAGGCCTTTTAGGCTAACCCGTCGAGAGTCTAAGTTGGGCAATAGTTGTAGCCGACAACGTACAATAATATTGTAGTTTTTGATGAAGATTTCATTACACGGTTAAGTAAAGGAGAAGAGGATTATCGTTTCTGAAAAAGACATGGGACTGTTCAAATTTCCCGCAAATGGACTGGGTGGTACATAACGAACGCCCCCTGCGAATAGCAAGGCCAGGACCTATGCAGTCACACATTGCTATTCCCTTTGCAATTGATCATCGACCCAGATAGTTGGTCTGCTGCTGTCGTCTGCAGTCTAACTGGGTGTTAGTTTTTAAGTTTTTCTTTTTTTTTCAAAGGAAACATTTACTGCCATGGTTTGGGAAACACCAAACTCGCGAATTGGAGATTATCCTCCTGAGTACAACCAGAAGGTTCACGGACCGTATGATCCAGCTCGTTTCTATGGCAAACGTAAGTGTGTTAGCTTAGTACACAACTACTTTCTATTAATTTTTTACTTCCGTATTTGTTGTCCCACAGTTTATAGGAAATTGTGCCCCCCCCCTCCCCTCCACTCCTCAAATTTTATACATGTGGAAACCTCAATACACTTATTACTACTTCTACTGTTGTAGCGGATACTCCCCTTAGCCAAGTAAAGCTGGGTGAACTTCAAGAATGGATCCTTCGTCGCAACTTCCATCCTCGAGCTGTGGTTCAGTGTGGTAGCCGAGGTGAGTTTTAAAAATTGGTTAAAGTAAAGAAGTCGTCTAAGCTTTCCTACGGATTGTTCATAGCTTAAATTTTCTAGAACTGGTTTCCAACATTGTACAATTTTGATTAAATTATCATGTCCTAAAAAATATTTTCAGCCATCTGGCGGTGGAGGCAGAAGTATATGCTTCCCATCAGAGGTAACGCTTGCTGGGTGTACCAGGCTATGGCTGGCATTTCCCTTTTCATGTATGTCCTGAACTACAAGCGCTACTGTAAGTACTACATCCATTTTGTGTGTCGTTGAAATGTGTATCCTTACTGTGTGCAAGGTTTTGCTGTTTTACTTGAATACTAATTACAATTTAAATTGCTTTCAGGGGATCACGCCAACTACAAGTACCACTAAACCAAAACTCTATGCTGCTGTGAGTCTACTCAAGCTGTGAAAATGAAACAAGAATGTTCTGCTTTTCTTAACTGTGGCTATATTTTCTTTTTCTCTATAGGGAATCATGCTAGCTACAAATACCACCAAAGGACTTTCCAAAGCAAGATAGTTGATGTGTCATCAATTTTTAGATTGTTTTCTAGCTCAGTGACAAATTGCTTTAATTTTTGCATTTATACAGTATTAATTTTTAGTTTTATTAGTGCTAGAGCCAGAAACCTTTGTTATTAGTTTTATGCTTCTGCCTAAGTGAACAAGAAATAAAAAAACATATGTCTTAATCTGAATGTTCATTCCTGAACCAGGCCTTTGCCCGTATCCACATAGTGACTCAACAAAACTGCACCTACCAAATCAAACTTTTTTGTAATGCCCAAGTTTTTACCGTAAACACCGATACCACATCAAGGTACCCGCCTTGAGAAAAAGTACCGCCATATGTACTTGCACCGAATACATTTAAACGGAGAGCGAAAAGCGCGCTACATCGAACAGTTGAAGGTCACAATCGACAGTCAGCTGTCAGCTCTTTCACGTTCTGCTCGGAGCGGCTGTTCTGTCTGATCCACCATTCTAGAGGTTGTCAGGTCAGCATCCAAGATGGGTTGGGAAGCACCAAACTGGAGAATCGGAGACTACCCGTCTCACTACAATCAGAAAGTCCACGGACCTTACGATCCCGCACGATTCTATGGAAAGCGTAAGTATCTACGGACCTCCGTACGCATTTCACCAACCAATTAAAATTTCCCACTTGCCTTGTCTGACCTTGCGTCGTGCATTTTTGTACATCTCCCTTTTTCGCCTGATGTCACTGTCATTGCTTCAAAACGTGTGTGTAACCTAGGCTGTTTGTTAAATACCCATTCTACTATTTAAAATCACTACCCATTCAGCGTTGTCTGTATTTTCTATACATTTTGAGGTTAGGTTTGCCCACCGCCTATCGCATATCCTTTTCAAGTTCTCATGAACACCATTCTCTTTCAGCCGACACCGCTCTCAGCCAGGTGAAACTGGGTGAGCTGTCTGGATGGCTGATGCGCCGCAACTTCCACCCCAGGGCTATTGTGCAGGCCGGCAGCCGTGGTGAGTTAGATGGGCGGTAGTGACTGTGCAATGAATACTCAAGCATTGTGAACCCACAAGGCACTGTTGTGAGATTTTAGTTGCTTAACTAATTTATTATTATTTCAGGCATCTGGCGGTGGAGGCAGAAGTATGTGCTTCCCATCAGGGGTAACGCTTGCTGGGTGTACCAGGCTATGGCTGGCATTTCCCTTTTCATGTATG
>NW_026267460.1:250405-252092 GCF_000697945.3 Frankliniella occidentalis
GTCATCCGCTCAACTGGGACAGCCGCGACAGCCGCGCGCGTGTGTCACCCTTATCCGCGAATTATGGTAATAATAATGATGACGAATCATGACAAGATTAACTTTCGCTTTTATTTCATCATAATTTGCCAGAATATATTATGACACGCGCTTGCGCGATTGTACAAAATAATTGCGTAACGTAACGACATTGCGTAGCCGCGAACTCTATCATTTAATATAGTAACTCTTTAATCACACGTAGCTTTAACTGGAACAAACTTTAACCTTCCATTTTTCGTCTGGTCCCTCACTACAAAAACCATTCAAAATCATTCCACAAACAGTATAATTGCCTTAAAACCACACTCTTGTTTCTTGAACCAAGAGAGTACAAGATCTCTGAAGACTACACTATTTACACGTTGATAAACCTGGGGCGTAAGACGCACAACACGCCCATATCGTCCGTTCAAACGGATGGGCTGGGAGCCCAAGCTGCCGGGCAGACCCCACGCTCCGGCCACGGGGTATCTCCGAGCAGCGCAGTGAGAGGCGCCCGCGGTGAAGGGGCCCCGCGTCATCAACGAGGAGTAACGCCGCCCGCCCGAGACAAATGTTCACTGATGGCCCCTCGTTGCCAGGAGCCGGACCCTGGGGGCCCAAATGTCCTCCAATCAGCGGCGCCCTGACATCCTCATTCCCAGAGGAACGTCAGCGCCAGGACGGAGGCGCGGGGGTCGGGTCATTCATGCGACCCAGGCGGCCTCGGGCGGCGGCGGCGGCAGCGTGGGGGCGGTGCCGGGGGCGGTGAGGCCCACCACGCTGATGCCCAGGGACGGACCCTCCGCCCCCGAGCACGGCCCGCCTCGGCCCCGGCCCGCCCCCGGCACCCCGTGTCAGTCCGCCTTGAGCGGCCAGCGACGGCACTCGACGGCCACGAGCGCGGCCTCCGCGGCCAGCGTGCCCAGCGACAGCCCCAGCTGCACCATGGACACCACCAGGATGTCCCGGTTCCTCTCCTCGGCGCTGCGGACGCAGAGGAGAAGCCCGCGTTAGGACTAGAGCGAGTCGAGCATTACGTCACGATCGGCCCCGAGCAGACAAACCTGATCCTAAACTGCGCCACGAACGCCGTGACGGCGGCCACGATGAGCGCGGTGTGGAGCAGGCAGGCGGACACCCAGCAGGCGGCGAGCGGGCCCACGCGCCGCAGCCGCCACGCGCCGCCTCCGCCGCCCCCGCACCAAGTGGCGCAACAGCCGCCACCGCCGCCCCCGCCGAGGCCCCCGCGTCCGGGGCCGGAGAAACTGCGGCTCAGGTGGATGCTGACGGCTGCAACAGACAAAGCAAAAGACGCCCCCGGGCGAGGAGCGCGCCGCAGTGTAGTCTTCTGGCCATATTTGTGTCTCCACTCCAACCCGGGTCGTATTCCCCGAAAGAGAGGAAAAGAAAGAGCGAGGGGTTGCCGAACTCCTCCTTTATTTCCAGCGCGACACTGACCGATTCGCCCCACACAAAGGCTGCTCTCTGGCGCCGCCGGAGTGGGATGAAGTTAAGGGGGAAGGCAATACTTTATCTCCAAATCATAGCCAGGCCTTCTCCGCCGCCGCCGTCGGTGTCGAGGGCCCTCCGGCCCTAGACTCCCGGCCCGCTGGAGTGCAGGGCAGGCCCACTCGAAAGAGGCCCTGGGGCTCTACCCCCCCCC
>NW_026267460.1:257962-258744 GCF_000697945.3 Frankliniella occidentalis
GGGGGGCGTAATCCGTATCGGCTCATGAATACGCGAAGCGGGCGTGAGTGTTTATTCCTCCAGTCATTGCCGCGGAGGCTGGCGCCGACCCGTTGGCCACACACACACACAGACACACAGGCACACACACACAGACAAACAGGCACACACACACAGTTTTCGCCCAGGCAAGGCAAGGCGCACTTTTCCAATAGTTGCTTGTTATTACTCCTGATCGTGAAATCGGATCGGAAACTCACGACTGCTCTGTTCGGAGTTTTGGCGGGCGCCCACCTCCTCACGGCCTAAGCCCTATAGCAGCAGCAGCGCATGCGGGGCCTCTCGTCCAGGGCGCTGGGCGCGAAGGTGTGACGGGCTGACCGGCTTTTGGGCCAAGGATTGGTGCACAGTTGTTGTAGCTTCGTGGACTGTTTTTGCATCTTTTTTGTGTAGGGTTTTACATATGAGGGCTGCACAAAAAACTGCCTGAACGAGCGAAGTTGTCCAAATCACCATACACTTGTAATTCTCGCAAATTTTACTACTGTATCACTACAAACACAGCGGACGAGCCCGGGATAAGGCTCGGCCCCTTTTTCTACACGTCTTTCACACTAGGGCAGGTAGTATCGGAGTTGCCTCAGCTGATTGGAGAGCTAATCTTGTGACTTGGCACTGCGGTGTGATGTTTGCCACAGTCTTGCGCCTCTCCCGCCGGAGCCCAGTCTAGGGTACCCCAAGAGTAAGGTCATGGTAAAAATTTCCCAGTGTTCATGTCTTATTCCGTGATGCCTCAAGAAAAA
>NW_026267460.1:258794-262864 GCF_000697945.3 Frankliniella occidentalis
CGCCCCCCACGTCCAGTGCCGTGCCCCGAGGTCGCATTGTATCCCCTTCTCCTTCTACTAGCCTGCTCATCAACGCATTTCTACAACCCCCGCAGAGCACCTCTATACACGCAACGCAGCAACCCCCGCGACGAGGACTGCAAATTAACGCGTTCATCTTTCGACGCTCACTCCCTCCCCTCTCTGTATCCCCCTTTCTCTTCTCTTGCCCTTCAACTCAGGCGCGCGGGCGCACACACACAGATACACACCCTTTGCTTTAACAACTCCAATCATCCTCAGATTCCGCGCTAATGATTTCAGGCCCCAATAAAGATCCGCACAGGTCCCTCCTCCCCACCTCCACCGACCTCCAGCCCTGCCCGTTACTCTCCCAACGCGCGCACACCCTCTGCTGAAAGGGGACCGGGGATTTTAATGCTTTTCCTAAATCCTCCGCCATATATTTATCCCATCGGCATGATGCATGTAGTAATAACATGTGGAGTCCTCCTTCTGCTGCTGCTGGCCGCAAACCCCCTGCTGGCTGAGCCCTTGCTTACGCTCGCCCCCTCCTGCTTCTTTCCTGCATGTCCTCATCATCCGGTTCTAACTCCACAGCGCACCGTCTGCCGGCAGCCGAGCGGATTACAATTGTGCCGACGGCGGTATGTTGTAAACTTTTGCAGCCCGTCCCGTCCCGCCGCTACCCACCCACGCTCCTATACGGCTGCTGCTGATGCTGCTGCTGCTGCTGGACGGGACACCCGTATATGCGGTGCTTTAAGTTACGCGTCGCAAACTTATTCCTTTTTCATACCCTTTTATTTTTCTTTCGTCGAGTGGAGTTCTCTGTATGTGTACACATACCGCAGCACTCAGCGCTGCCGCAGGTGTGGGCGGCTCAGAGCTAGCTAAATGGCCTCTGTTTTGACCCGGTTACGCAAGCGCCCCCCCCCCCTCTCCTCTCCCCTCTAATACACACACACACACACACGCACTCACTGCCCACCTGGGCCCATAAGTCGAACGGCCTGCCTATGGAGTGGAACGTTTCCGAAATCAGACGAAGGTCACATTGTCGTCGACAACACACACACACACACACACACACACACACACACACACACACACACACACACACACACACACACACATGTTGAACACGGAATATCTATAGAAAAAGCCGTCTGGAAAATCCAACACTTTGTCAAAAGAAGTCTCGTGTCGCAAGGTTTAAAAGTGAAGTCGTGAAGTTCATAGATCACCTGGACGACGCGCAGCCTGAGCACGCTGGCGTGCGGGTAGGTGGTGAGCAGCGGCGCGTCCGGGGGCAGCGACTCGGGGCTGCTCGCGGGCTGGAGCGCGTCGGGCCCGAGCGCCTGCTGCTCCTGCGACCACTGCTGCTCCGTCTGCTTCCGGTTCTTCATCTGGAACACGACAAACACGACGGGGGGCGGTAAAGTATCCGGTAGGCAGGTGGCAGGCCGGATGTAGAGGGGGCGGGGGCTGATGGGAAAGAGGAGCACAGCGATAGCGCACCGGCTGGCCGGGCGCAGGTGTGGCCGGCCTGTGGTGGGGGTGGTGGGGGTGGTGGGGGTGGTGAAGGGGGTGGAGGCTTAGGCAACAGGGGCTGAGAAGGGCCTGGAGCAAAGCCTGGGGTACACACACACACACACACACACGCACGCACACTCACACACACACAGCGCACGTGCCAATTTTACGACCCACTTATTCGAGCGCGCGCAATTTGAAATTACGGCCCGGTAATTTCAATAACGCGTGCCACTGCTGCTGCGCGGCCGCTCGTAACAGACTCGCTGGGGCTGCGGGAGGGTAGGCGGCCCGCTGCTGCCGAGCTGGATCAGCAGGAGTAGCAGGAGCAGCAGCTGGAGGTTCTGAGCTTCTGGAGCTGCTGGACGGCCCGCTACAACACCCGCTGGAGCGCCCGCTGAAGGGAGGATAGGCCGCCCGCCGCGCGCCGCCGCCGAGTGGCCCGGGCGGCGGCCTACCTCACGGGCTGCCGCTCCAGCAGCTCCAGCAGCAGCTCCCTCCAGCAGCTTCAGCAGCGGCGCCTCGCTGTCCGTTTGGGATTCCAGCACGTCAGGCTGGTGACTCGTGCGCGCGTGCCCCGCACGTGCTGGCCGAAGGGGTCGGCCCTTGCGGAAGTGAAAGGGGGTGGGGTAGGGGGGAGGGGGCAGTACAGCGAAATGAAATTACTTCGGAACACGCCCGCACAACACTGAGCGCCGACGGGAACGCACACACGCCCAGCATATATTTACTTAAAGTGCACGCTAATAACTACCGCCGTTAAAAAAAGGAAACCCACATGGAATTTCTTTTTCGTCGACGTGCCACGTGCCATATTAAGGCGGGGCTGTAAGTTTTTAGTGAGAATAAGCTTTATGCGTCGGTGGGCGCGCGCGTATGGGGACTCGAGCTAGAGCAGAACGTCGCGCCGCCGCCCCCTCGCTCCCCCGACTCTTGGCGTACACCAGAAGAGGAGGGGGCGCGGCGCGCAAATCCAGTGCCGCGGGCGGGATAAAAGCCTTATGGAAGCGGGGGGGTCTCGGCCGCCTTCTGCCGCAAAGCCGCCGCCTCCTGTTGTGGGCTGCCTCTTGCGCCCGAGGCTGCGCTCGCTGCTGTGCGCTGCGGGGGAGCGGCCGGGCGGCCAGCCAGGCAGGCGGAGGAGAAGGTCGGGCGTCTTGACTGATTTAGAGGATTCCCCGTCGTAAGCGGGCCGAGTCGAGCAGCGGTGGGCTAAGCCGAGTAGAGCTTTTGTCGGGCCGGAGCGAGCAGGGCCGAGCCGGGCCCGGGCTCCTCTGGGCGCATTATAACGGAGCTGCGCTCCGCTGCGCGTCCTGCGGCCCCGGCCGCCCCGGCCGCCTCCTTAAAGCAGACGGCGGCCGGCGGCGCGGCCTCAGAGAGGAGTAGGTCGGAGGTCGGAGCCCAGCCCAGGCCAGCCCGGCGAGCACGGGGACTCGGACATGGCGTCCGAGACGGAGGTGGTGACCTCGCCGCCACCAACGGACTCGCCGCCACCGTCGACTGGCTCGCCGCCACCAGCCGCAGCAACTCCACCACTAGCAGCAGCACCTCCAGCAGCACCTCCAGCACCGCCACCAGCACCACCTCTAGCACCGCCACCACCAACACCACCACCATGCACATCGCCGCCACCGTCCAGGAGGGGCAGCGAGCACGTGAGCGTCAAGGAGTGCCTGCTCGAGGTGATCGAGTGCACGCGCGTGTCCACGGCCGTGGCCATGGAGGCGGCGGACGTGTCGGCGGCGGCGGCGGTCGCGGGGGCGGGCACGCTGCCCGGCTGCTGCCTGTGCCCGGCGTGCCTGCAGACGTGCTGGGCCGTGTCGGTGGCGTGCCGGACCCTGTCCGCGGTCCTGCACTGGCTGTCCGTGTGCGCCAAGCGTGCGCTGCGCGCCCTGCACGGCGTCTCCCACCTGGGGGAGGCCTTCGCGCGCGGCGTGAGCCGGATGCGCCACTCGCTCGGACAGCACCGCGTCTACAAGGTGAATCCCCCCGCCGAAGATGTAACAACTGCAGACCCAGTCACAGTTGCAGCAGTGACCACTGCAGATCCGACGCCACCACCACCGCCAGGTCCAGCATCCCCACGACTTGCAATTAATTTAACTCACTAGCCTAGAAACCACTAGCCGTGCCACCCTGTGAATGTAGTATGTACAACTGTGACTCATGTGTGTAGTACCGTACCGTGCTCTGTGACTTTTAACCTTTCATCGCAGGGTACTAATTACACGCTCTTATGTCAGCACCCAGAAAAACACTCTCGTCTCGTTTCGTTTGAGTTTGGCTTCCGCTAATCCTAAATAATTCACTTTCATCCCGTATACCCCGTGATACCGGCAGGGGGCGGTACCCTGCTGTGCTGTAGTACTTTACTTACTACTTTCTCGTGCCAGGCTCGACCCCCCGTGCTACACCGGGGCCCTGTTCCTCCCGCTGCAAGGTCCTGCCTCAACGGACCGGCGGTGCTTAAGGGAGAAAAGTTGCACGTACCCAGTGCCGTCGTGAAGTTGTCCTGGCAGGGCAGGGCGGCCGGTCGC
>NW_026267460.1:267535-274031 GCF_000697945.3 Frankliniella occidentalis
ACTTTGAACCGACTTCGCGAGGGTCAAATATTGTCCAATTTTGCTCAGATTTTGACAGGAGGCCTTTTTCTTGAGGCATCACGGAATAAGACATGTACATTCGAAATTTTTTACCATGACTTTTTTCTGGGGTACCCTAAGCCCAGTCGTTCCGTAGACTATACATAGAGGGCTTAACTAGGTTCAGAGCGTGCCAAAGATCGAAGTGACAGCTTGCAGCTATATTCCGTTCATTGAGGTAAAGCGAAATCATCCATCCCAGACCAACATGTCATCCGTCTTCATAACTGGCTCCAACCGTGGGATAGGCTTGGAGATTGTAAAGCAGCTCCTTGCACATGCCAACCCTCCAGCAATCTTGTTCGCAACCTGCAGGAACCCAGACTCTGCCACAGTGAGTGAAAGAGGGAACTACTTAGATAATCATGTACATAATCTTCAGTTTGGGTTTTTAGATTTGTAATTGTTTCAGGAACTGCAAGCAATTGCGAAGAATCACTCAAATTTAAAAATTATTAAGTTTGGTACTAATTCCTGATTTCTATTTTATTTTATGTTGCAAAATTTATAATAATCACAAAATAATGTAGTTGTTTTATTTTGTTCCAGATGTCCTTGACTGTGAGAGCTATGAAGGCGTTTCCAATAAAGTTCGCGAAATTGTTGGTAATAAAGGTTTAAATGTCCTGATCAATAATGCTGGTGTCATGCTTGATAGAATAGACAAACTCTCGTCAGTCAATGCTCAGCACATGATTGACGTTTATCGCACCAATACAGTTGCTCCAATTCTTCTGATTAAGGTAATAATGTAAATGATTTAAAAGTTAAATTCCTTTTGAGTACTGCACCAAGAGAGACTAAGTGGAATTTAATTTGTTTGACAGGCATTACGACCTCTACTGAAACAAGCAGCCGAGGTCAATAAGTCCTCTCCAATGGGATGGTCACGTGCAGCCATAATAAACATTTCTTCGGGACTTGGTTCCGTGTCTAACAACGATTCCGTGTCTAACAGTACTTTTGGAGGAGTGTATGCGTATCGGGAAAGTAAGGTGTGTGTCAGGTAATTTCGGAAACATCAAAAAAGTTACTGTTTTCAATAAACAAATTTCTTTTTTCCGTTTTAGGCTGCGTTGAATATGGCAAGTCGTTCGATAGCTTTTGAACTTGGACCGGAGAATATCCTAGTGTTAAGTTTGCATCCAGGATGGGTTCAGACAGACATGGGGACAAGCGCTGCAGATCTCAAGACTGAAGATAGTGTGAGGAGCATGCTGAATGTGATGTATAATCTCAAACCTGCAAACCACGACACATTTGTTCAGTGGGAGGGCAAGACTCTGCCTTGGTAATATTACTGATTGTGCTTCTGTATTTATATCACTATCCCATTAATTGGAGATAAACCTTTACACTATTTTACGCCATTTATTTTTTTCCCTATGGGCAGGTGGTATTACACTTGGTGCCAGAGATTGCGGGAGAAGGGGGTGGGAGTGAGGTAAGCAGGCTAGAGAAAGAAAAAGAGGGAGACGAGAGGGGTGGGGGCGCTCCACGCCACGGCGCCAGGCGCCAGGTTTGAGCGGCGACACCCACCCGTCACTCAGAGCGGGGCGGCCAGGCCTGGGGGCAGGCCTGGGTGACAGAAGAGAAGGAGGGAGAAAGGGGGGGGGGGAGACGGGGCTTTCGGATTTCATCCCACGCAACCAATTTCCTGCTCTGGATCTCCAGCGTGTCATTAGATGGTACTCGGGCGGCCCCGACGACCCCAGCATCACGACGGCGGCGCGGTGTTGGCGGCGGCCTCGACGTACACGTACACCCCGCCCCGGCCAAGGCCCCGGTTGACGCCGCCGGCGCTTATGCTCGGGGACACCCACAAGAGAATAATAAATGATAACAACAATAAAATTACAATAAGCGCGAATAAATATTCACGCTTGTCCCGGACCTGACTAGACCGAGTGCGGCCTTGAGACTACCAGGAACCCAACCATCAGAGGGTACCGGGTCGGCGAGGAGGGGACGGCGGCGGCGGCGGCAGGGGACAGCTGGGGCACTATGGATGCAGATTAAGTAGGGCGGCGGGGGCATAAGGACAGCAGGCCGGCCCGGACCGGACCCTCCAAGACCTCCAGTCGCGGCGCTGGACTCCAGCCAGCTGGTTGGCGACCAGAACTACCCGACACGACGCGTATAATGCGGGTGCCATGGGCGAGTGCCATGGAGCCATAAGGGGGCACTGCAGCCAAATAAAAAGACATGGGAAAGACCCCCACCCCTACCCCCACCCCCACCTTGGGTAAAAGAAAATCACATCGGATATAAAATGGGGGCACCGGACACCATAGCGGTGGAAAATCTCGCGGGATTCCATGATGGGGTTTCTGGCCCGGGGTGAAAAGGGGGAACCTAACCATCGGGACCGTTACAATGCCCCAGGCTCCAGGCCAGGCAGTTAGAGATGAGCGAACAGGCCAGTTCCAATTTATGTGAACTCAACAAAATCAGACCAAAAATCTTCGAACCAAAAGCGAACAGGAACATCAATTTTTTTTTCCCGAAACTAACCACTCCGTTCACATTCGAGCGGACACGCAAATCTGTAAGAATTTGCGCCTTTGCTCAATGCCCCCCCCCCCCAAATCAAAAGATGCCACCACCCGTTTAAAAAAGATTTACCCCAAGAAGTTGCCGAAATCAGCCCGAAAGAGCCCCGGAGGCCACGGGCAGTCCCGCACTTTGTCCGCAGCCATGCCGGACTGTCCCAAATTCAGTCCGTCGCGTCTCCGGGTCACCCCGTGATCAGCCCGGCCCTGGGTGTCGGGGAAACCGAAATCGGCCCGGGGACCTCCCGGCGCCCGGGCAACCCCAGAATCTACCCCATGTGCCGGAAAACCCGGAAACAGCCCGGCTTAAGACCGTCGCGGACAGGTCGCTGGGTGTCTGAACATAATATGGACAGGAACATTTCACGTCAAGATTGATAAAACTTATATACTTCAATGTTAAAATAGCAAAATATCAGAGGCATTCTCTATCTTTAAACAAACAAACGAATTATTTGCACTATTTTGTACATGGCGCACGGGAGTTCAATCTGACTTATAAAATTTCGTATAAATTCATGTACGAAATCTTGGATTATTTTGCAAAAAACTGTACATAAGAATGCAAGATTTTTGCATGCCCAGCGGTATTAAACAAAGTCCAACGTCTTCATTTAATCGTTCAGGACACGTCATTTTTTTATGTTGAAGGTCGTTTGGCATATCCTTAACAGAGCCCAGTACATAAGCGAAGGCATTTCCCGAAAACCGCGTCGCGATGCGCCAATCGGTTCGCTGTGAAAGGCATCATTTCTGTAAAGACTGCGCATCTAGTTGAAGGACCCTTCCTGAGGCATCTCCTCTCAGCCGTCACCGTAGCTCAGTTGGAAAGAGCGTCAGACAAAAGAACAGAAACCCGTAGGGTAAGGGATCGAATACCGCTTGTTTCCCTTTTTTCGTGACCGTTGGGTCGGCTCGGGCATCCCCGAAAACAGTCCGAAGGTGCCTCCGGGCATACCCAGAAACTTTCGGTTTTTGTCACTTCTGGGGTGTGTTTCAGGGCTGCCCGCTAGGTACTTCGGACTAACCCGAAAAGTGCCCGCCCGTCCGGGCTGTTCCGGGGGCTGATCATTTTTAAACGGGCATGTAAACAATGTCTGGAAATTGAGTTATTTAGATTAAGTGTCGATATCCTAATATCACGAGGGGTAAATAACACATTGAAAACATTTACAAATATGGAGTTTCTATTTATTATTTCGATTAAAAATCATTGGGTGCGAAGTAAAGTGGGCGTCGTGGTGGCCGATCCTCACTTGCGTACGCGAGTCCGGCGCGGGGCAAGGGGCTGAATCGCCAATAATTCGTCCACGTTTTACTGCAGGCTGAAAACTTGTGGTAGCACGACGGTCTAGACACCCCAGACCAGACATAAAGTGGTTTCCGTTGGCAAGAAGAGCAAAACACGAAAAAAATCATACATTTTTTGGTGTCTCTTTTTCCCGGCGCCACCGAGGTGTCGTGTGTCATCAAGCACACGGCGATAGCGACGCGAGGCGACTTCAGTGTTTGCTCTGCGTACCACGATCGCTTGGCGCAAGGCGAACAATATACAACTGAGGCATTTGGGTAGGTCGTGTGGTATCGGGGTGATCTGGTGGTAGGTGGCCGGTGGCCCTCACCACGAACGGTCGGTCCTTGCTCCTACCCTTGCTCCTACCAGGCCTTATCGGGCCGCTCCAGCCGAAATAAATCAAAATATATTCTATCGCGCCCGACCCCAACCAACCAGACACGCCTCACCCCCCCTCCGCCACTCACACAGACTCGTGAACCGCGTGTTTGGACTGCAGTCGTAGGCGTAAAGGTGGTATGTGTGCAGCGCACACATGAGAACGCACGGACACCGCGCTCAAACACGCCGGGCCCAGCCAGGCCAGCCGGGAGGCGCAGGTGTGTTGACTGAACGGAAAAGTGTCCGTGGGGTCATGCTTAATGGCGCGGTGTATGCCCAACACACACTCACACACACTGTAAAAAATATTGTTGTAACTTAACAGCAAATTTGTTGTTAAGTTTCTCATCCCGCACGGCAAAAAGAGCTAAAAAAGTGACTGGCCAAAGTGTCTTAAAAGGGCAAAAAAAAGTACACAAAAAGTATGAAAAAAGTTTGCCTTCAGTGCCACCAAAGTGTTGCGGTTCCAATCTGCTATATTTTAAGTATACTTAATGTATACTTTTTACAAAAGTATAATCGAAAGTGTCATTTGCATATACTTATTTCCATGCGGATGACTCGTGTTGTTGTACAACAGCTTCGTTTGCCAAATAACAGCAAAAGAGTTGTCCAGTAAAGGTGGATTCAGAGTTCCCTAAAAGCGAGCGTGATTCTCACGCAAAGCGTGATTTTCACGCCCGGCGTGATGAAAGTCGGTCCCTGATTGGCTGCGTGAAGCTTACGAAGCGTGAAAATCACGCCTGGCGTGAAAATAACGCTTGCATTTTGTGAACTCTGAATCCACACTAACAGTACTACAAAAAAAGTCAGCAAAAACAAAATGGTGCCCAATAGTCCAATATCAACAATGCATTGACAGCCACCTTGGTAGTTGTTTTTCAGTAACTTCTGTTGTTCTCGAACAACTGAGCTGTTGGTCAACAAACTGAACTGTTTTTTAACAACCAATTTTTACAGTGCACACACACACACACACACACACACACACACAGAGGAACGCTTACACAGGCAAATTGGTGTACACGTTTTCAACCAAACCACATCATTCTACAACGAAAAAACAACTAAACCTAACGATATGCATTGAATACAATCTTAGTGAAACGGGAGCGAACAAAAAAGGAAATGAGGTTAGCACAATTTTGTTTGTCACCCGATCTGAGCTTTAGCCGAGTCTGATGGTGCCCTGTTTGGCGGTGACAAAAATAGTCACTTGCACTCCTATTACAGAGTATCCTTTCGTTACTCGCTATACGCGCTATATTTTTGTGTTACGGTTATGGTGCACCTCGTGCCAGTGCCGCTGGCGCGGGCGAGCGCGGGGACGGCAAGACCAACGGCTCTCCAGCAGCCGTGACGCAGGACCTCCCGCAGATTGGGGCTATTTTCGTCGAGGCGGGTGCGCTGCTCGAGGCATGGCGGGAGCGTGGCAGAGCGTGGCGTGGCGGAGCGCAGAACGCGATGGATCATGGTTTGCATTCCCGTTACTTTTCGCGTCGCGTTTCTCGGGAACCTCGGAGACCCACACCACCGCCCGCCCCAGCAGCAGCAGCGGCTCGGGGGCTCGCCGCCGTGCCGCGCTAGCGGTGGCAGGGATCTCGGCAGGACACCCCCTCCTTCCCCAGACCTGCCCTGCCCTGGCTGGGGTCCCAGCTTTCGGCTTTTATGCTTCCCCCCCTTTGCTTGGAGATGTAGCAGCCATGCGGGAAACTGGCTTTCAGCAGCTCGCGCTCGCCCCACGCCAACAGTACACTGTGCGGCGTGCGAGCTTTGCGACACGACGCCTGCGGTCCCCTTCTTTTTGTAGACTCTCTTGCTTTCGCCCTCCGCCCCGCCACGCCACAAACGACGCGGTGAGGATGAGGGCCAGAACCGAGTGGCGGGGCCGGGCGTGGGAGGGTCGCTCCCGGCCCCGGCGTGGCGCAGATCGCAGGGAGGTGATAAAGGAAAGGAGAGTGAATAGGACCGATAGGAGCTTGGTGTTGAAGGGCGAGGCCTCTGGCTGAGGACCTGGCGCGCGCGCTCCTTGGCGGGACGGCGGCGTGGTGTGGTGTGGTGCGCGGGAGCAGCGGAGAGGGCTCGACCCCCTCCTCCTCCCCCTCCTCACCCAAATCCATAGCAAGAGATCTCTCTATTGGGCCCCGTTGTTCAAAATGCACCCCTTCGGACCCTCCTAGGGGGTGAAGTGGGACTGGTTGGGGGAGGG